>NW_028243932.1:0-98319 GCF_964263255.1 Lissotriton vulgaris | reverse complement strand
GATTTACTAATTTGATCTCTTTATCAATGACTGAGGCAGCTCGTAGCAGGAAGGTGTCCATAGTTGTAACAGTGGGCCTAGTTGTAGCTTTTACCCCCTCTTGACTAACTTGAGCCTTCCGCCTCCCCATGGCTTGTATTAAATCCCAAAAGCTTGTAATAAATTAACAGCACAGGGAAAAAAGCCTCAGACAATTAGATATCCACATAAAAAGCCCAAGAAAAAGGCTACCTCTCCCACATGGGCAATACCACAGTACTTTAGAATATATACACCTACTCAGTGAAGGCAAAGTCTCTAGCCGAAGTATAAACAAAAAAGTCAAGGCCAAGAGGAATGGCCCAGCACACCCGAGTGCGTCCCGTGCTGCGGGAGCCCTGCTCCCCCCTTATGCGCCTCCTGGCGCTCTCGCACTATCGCGGTTTTTCCGCCGCAAGGGCTGTTGGATAGTGTAGTCCTCAGAGCTGTAGCGGGGCAATGGCGGCCTCCGCGGCATTTGGCGTGGCCCTGGTTCAGGCGGTCTCCATGGGATGAAGAGTGTCCTGCAGTAATGGATGACTGGCAGCGGCAGCAGCAGGTAAAGACCCAAAGAAAGCAGCAAGTCGTGCTCCTTTTTAGTTCATTTCTGATTATTTAGAGGGCTGTTTCCGGTCCACGAATCCTCCCCTTGAATATTGAACTGCTGTTTATGTATCTGCCTTCAATGGATCTTATAGACATTTGACTGGATTCTGACGCATAGCAGTATTTCCAATGGAGTATGGTGTTCCCTCATTCAACATGGCCCGATAAATCCTTCCAGTTTCATTTTAACTGTGGGTTGTGGATTATAGGAGTAAAGTGTGGGAAAATAAATAATTTGTATGAGTTTTTTTAATTATTAATATTTCTTTAATTGATAATTAATTATGCTAGTTGAGGAAGCAAATTTTTATAAAATCTGTTGGTGTGTGTTGTGAACTGTGTGGTGTTATAAGGTAGGACATAAAAAAGTAAATTTATGTAATAATTAGTGTTTTTGTTTCTAAACAATGATTAATTAAAAATATGTATTTGTTTGGAAATTGTTTTTAGGTATTTTTTTTATATGCATTTAACATTATAACATTTTTTTAAATATCAAATATATTTGTTATTTGAATTTTTAACATATTTCTATAATGTTTAATTTATTTTGTTATTGAAATATTTTTTTTGCTGTTAAAATGTAGGTTTTAAAAAAACTGGAGTGAGTATAATAATTGTTACTCCTTTGAAATCCAACACTTTCCCTACTGTTGCCCTCACTGGAGTGAGAATAGTAACTTTTACCCCTCCGCTATCCAACACTTTCCCTACTGTTGCACTCACTGGAGTTGGAATGGTAATTTTTACCCCTCCACTATCCAACACTTTCCCTACTGTTGCACTGACTGGGGCGGGAAATTTGAGTTTGAAAGATTTTTAATTTGTTTAATGTTTTAATTTATAATATAATGTTTTTTATTAGATTTTATGTTATTGGTACACACGCATACATATATACATATATATATATATATATATATATATATATATATATATATATATATATATATATATATATATATATATATATACATATACAATGAAAGTTCCCTATGCTGTGCGCTCTCAGTGACACAGACTCCACGAGACTCCAAAGTTTCAAGGGTGTTTATTCACATGTTTCTGCTTACAGAGAAGCCTTGATCATGTGAATGTATGTGCACAAACCAGAACTGATAAAGCATTGAGCAGAAACATGAACACAAGCATAGGACTGAAATGCATTTCAGCAAAACACACAAGATGATGGACGGAATGTTGCACATTGGCAAAACATTCACCCCCAGTCACAGATCTGGGTTTAATCCATTGTTATTTTGCTTACCACCCACCCCAGTTCAGACATGGCCATTTGCAAATCAGTCTTGACCACGTGCCTCAGACGTGAGTCCCGTGCTCTCCATGCCACTGGAAACAAGCTATCCTGGCTGATGATGGCTGAAAGCCCGAAACCGGTCCTAGGATGCTTGTTTCCAGTCCAGGGAGGACCTTGCTTGGCAGTTCGGGCTGGATGGGTCCCATGGGGCACAGGGTCAAGACTGATTTGCATATTGCTGGGTTCAAACTGGAATGGCATGGTGAGCAAAAAAACGATGGATTTAGGGCCAGATCTCTGTACTGGGGTGAATGTATGACATTGTTCTGCATTCTGTCCATCAACTGTTGTTTTTGCATCTGAAATGCATTTCATACAGTCAAAACGTTTGGCAGACATCTTGAAACCTGTGTTTGACCCTCTCAGTATGTACATAAAATTGCAGCAATTACAGTGCAGGCTTGGATACCATGAGAGACAAAACTCAAATAAATGCGGTCTCAATGTAAATGTAAATTAGATATGCCAACGTACAAAGAATCATTATTTACCATGACATAGGTTGCAAACCCACATATCTGTCGTACCACGTAGGTCATGTGTGGGCTTAAATAAATAAATAAATACCCCTGCCGTATGACTATCATTGGGACAGTAAATGACAACATAAATGTGAATAAATATAATTGTCAGCTTAAAAATATGCGAGTTACAGGTATTAAGTGCCTACCTGTCACTCATCTGCTCGTGCCCGCAGACAAGACGCTCGTGGGCATGGAAGTGATGCACTGCCCAAACGTAATCCATGGACTTGTTGCAACGGTCGAGACCCGTGCCAGATCGCAAGAGTGAAATTGTAGTAGATGGTTTGCAGCAATAACGGGTAAGTGCCCACGACGTTCTGTAAGCCGAAACATGTTGTGAACAAACACCCTTGGAACTTTGGAATCTCGTGGAGTCTGTGTCACTGAGAGTGCACGGCATTGGGAACTTTTGTTGTGGATTAACTACCAGCGAGCTCCGACTGGCGTGTGTGCCACTTGCCTTGGGTCCCCAGCAGTTGGAAGGAGCAATTTCGAGGAAACATATATTAATATATATATATATATATATATATATATATATATATATATATATTCAATGAAAAAACCATAGGTTATAGACCATATATAGTTAGGAATTCGCATTTACAAAACCTTATTTTACTCGCACAAAACCATTGAAATTCCATATATAGTTAGTTGCACTAACTATATATCGCGCACCCGCAATCCACTGCTGATGATGTCACATATTACATCATTCATGACATGGTCAGTGACATCACTGATGACATCACTGATGACATCTCAAATGACATCACTGATGACATCACTGATGACAACATCCAGTGACTGTATGTTTCTGTAAAGTTAAAATATGTCTTACATATTGAAGAATGAGTGGATGTATAAGTGTCTGGATGAAGGATTTAGTAGGTGCATGACTGACTGTATGAGTGAGTGATTAAATGTGTCTCACTGAGTGCATGGGTTAGTGACTAAACTGTCTTAATTTGTGCATCATTATGTCTGTTGTTCTGTAAACTGTTGCATGTGTTGATAAGTAGCTATATGAGTAACTATATGGGTTATTGATTGGTTGCCCAAGTATTTGTATGGGATACTGAGTGTGTGTGTGGGTGGCTGGGAGGTGTATGACTCTGTGCATAGATGTGTGAGCAGTTGATTCACTAGATGTATGGTTTCAAAAGTGCATGTGGAAACAGCTGTATGGGCGGTTGACTGTGTGCATGAGTGTATTGGTGAGTGAATGGATATCTCAGTGCTACATGTCAAAGTAAGTACATATGTAAAACACAGTACATGTGAGAGTTGACATATATAAATAACTGTGCATAAGAGCCAGTGAATGTGTGAGTGGCTGTATGGATCATTGTGAACTTGTATCAGGGATTGTATAAGAGAGTTAATATGTGTTAGTATATGTTTGAATAAGTAAAGTTTGTATAACTGTATAGTTGAGGAAATGGAGGTGTGATTGATTCTTTGATTGACTGACTAGGTGTGTGAGTAACTCCATGGATGAGTGACAGTCTGTGAGTGTCTGTTTACACTGATTGTATCTAAGGTTATATTAGAGTCTGAAGAGGTTCATCGTATTATCACATGAATGATATCATCAGTGATGTGATCAGTAATGTCAAATGAGATGTCATCAGTGATGTCATCAGTGATGTCATTTGAGATGTCATCAGTGATGTCATCAGTGATGTCACTGACCATGTCATGAATGATGTAATATGTGACATCATCAGCAGTGGATTGCGGGTGCGCGATATATAGTTAGTGCAACTAACTATATATGGAATTTCAATGGTTTTGTGCGAGTAAAATAAGGTTTTGTAAATGCGAATTCCTAACTATATATGGTCTATAACCTATGGTTTTTTCATTGAATTTCAATGGTTTTTTAAATGTAAATTTCTAACTATATATGGTCTATAACCTATGGTTTTTTCAGTGAATTTCATTGGTTTTTTAAAAGCTAACATCTGTAGCTGTAAAATGTATTATTCTTTAAATCCCAAAATATATATAGATATTTATTGATAATTTTTTTAAAATATTTTTTTCTTCGCTTCTAGTTCGCGAACCGGGAAGCTTTCCGTTAGCTCATCTTGATGCCGCGATCTAGTCCGCGAACCGGTCAACGTTACGTTAGCGGAACAGTGACGCGTCGCGGAAGCGCGACATATCACGTTATCGCGTAATGCGTCTAATGACGCGTCGCGTTAGCGCTCCCGGAAGTGCTCCGGACCGCGGTCCAGAAGCGATCTGGGACGCGGCGCGCGCCGCGTAACGTAAGCGGAACAGGTCATGTGACTTGTTTATCAAACTTCTCATTGGTTCATTTCACTTTTGGTTTCCAAATGATGTATGACTAGGTCATGTGACCTAAAAATAACACTTTTCATTGGCTCAGAACTTTTGTTCTCCCCAAATCATGTAAACCCCTCCTTATTTCCTCACTCTGACTTTCATCTTGGTGAGAGAAAGACCATTTATCAGAAGATCCACAATGGCTTCCATTCTTGCTGCAGCTGGTGCACCCCCACCACCACCCCCACCTCCTCATAAGAAGAGAGGACCACCTACACAAATTATGACTAACAGAGAGGAGGAAGATGAGGAAGAAGAAGAAGAGGAGACAGAGGAACAACAATTTGTTGATGAGTTGCCCCGGGTTTCCAAACGAAAATCCAGTTTCATATGGCAGTTTTTCACCATCCCTCCTGGAACAAAGAAAGTGAATGCAAAATATGCCACCTGCCTCATCTGTGATCACACATTGTCGAGAGGCACAGAAAAGAAGTACAGTATGGGGAACTATACAATGCATCGTCACATGAGCAGGTGGCATCCCTTGAACTACAGCCGGGCTGAGTTAAGGGATCTTGTAGACAATCCGACGGCAACTCCTGTGGCAAGATCTACATCCACATTGTCTTTGACGGGAAGAGAGGCACAAGAGACTGTGCCAAACATCCAACCTAACTTCCAGCACATAAAGTTATCTTGTGTTTACTGTGGTGAAATGCTGTCATATGGCAACATGAGTGTCAACCTCATGAACATTGCATATGAAAATCATAAATGCCCTAATGCACCCAAAAAGTAATTTTCTTTTTTTTGCTCCAGTTGAGCCGTTTTGAAAGCCTGTTTTTTGTTGTCTCCCCTCCATAAAAAAAACAAAAAAAACATAAAACAGTTCTAAAAATACAAAAAAATCAAAAAATGTTCAAAAAATAAAAAAAAAATATAAAACACCAAAAACAAAAAAAAACAGTTCTTTTCAGAACTACCTCCCCTTTCAAACAAAATTGCTAGAATGTTTATCACTCTGGCAAGCTCTATTTCTTTTGGTTCGCTTCAAGTTCGCTGACCGGTTCGCGAACTTTAAGCGAACTAAAAAAAATATTTTTTTAAAAAAAAGAAGAGTTAGTATAAGGGAAGTAATCAGAGAATAATGTAAAAAGAAAGACAGCTAGAGAGAGTAAATGAGAGATAGTGTCAATGACATCATCAGCAGTGCATTGCGGGTAAAAAGAGTGGAAAACATTTACCTTATAATTCTTGTTACCTTTTTTAAATATTTTTTCATACTTTCAATCTGTAAAACAAAGAACAAACATTTCAAAAAATATTAAAACATGTATTTAAAAATTAGAAAAGACAAGGGAAAAGGTTCAAAAACAAACAAACAGTTTTTCAACAACTTTGACATTTACAGAAGTCTCTGCTTCTCTACGTTCACTACACAATCCTAAAGATATATATTCGAAAGAAACTGTATCTTGATGTTGCTGAACTGAGGCCTATTTTGGAACATGATGTTTTTCTTGCACTGCTAATGTCTCACAATAGTGATGCAATAGCAGCGCAAAAAAGATGTAAAGCCATAAAAAAATGCATGCCAGAATGTTACACCAAATATGCAATTATAATTTCTCTATGAAACTAATTCTATTAGTATATCACTAGAGACAAAACCACATTTTAAAAACACAGCTTTCTTCATCATTTTCTCCTTAAATCATACTATTCTCTATCTAAATTAAATAAATCTTTTCTCACCTTAGCAAATATTTTTTGAGTTTTGAAAACAGTCTCAGAAATACACCAAATTGTCTTCAGCAGAAGAAAAAGGATGCACTCCAAAGGCTGCAGCTATTGAAAGCACAGAAATACAGATATTCTTTTCACATATCTCTCATATTAGCCAATCATACCTCTTCCCTCACTTTTTTCAAATCAAAACCCTTCCCCCCTCTGCCCTGTCTGCCTTGTTTCCATAGCAACCACCTCCTGGAAGACCTCTCATGTTTGCAAATTCACAAAACAATGTTTCAATTGAACTCTGAACTCTCACTGCACCTGCGTATCCAGTGCAATCTTTCATTAATTGTTTCTTCCTTGACCATTCAAATTACATCTTTCAAAGAACACATCCATGCACCCTAACTTTCTTTTTTCCGAAATGGAAATGCACCAATCACTGCTAATGAATCATTAGCATAGTAAAACCACAGTTTTTTTTCTTTAGATACTCCTACTGTTTCAACTGCCCTTTCATTACCACACTTCATCTGACTGCAGAACAACCTTCTTCCACCATGTTTAACGTCTGGATTGTTGGACATAGTTACATCCACTGGGCTCAAAGGTATGCTGAGAGCAGAAATTTACACAACCTCAATTTACAAGATGTGGAAATTAACTGGTTGGGCCAAAGAGGATTAAAATGTCACCAATTGATTCCATTGGTGAAAACCTTTATGCATTTGCCAAAACCTGACCTGTTAATAGTGCACTGTGGAGGTAATGATTTGGGCACTTTGACAGGGGTAGGTCTGGAAATGCTTTTAAAGGACACCTTGGCGCAATTAATGGCACTTTTTCCTCAAACTGCCTTGGTATATTCCAATATATGCCAAAGACAGAAATGGAGGTGGTCCAACCAATTTTGTCCACAAATTGAGAAAGCGAGGAAGCATGTAAACAAATCTGTTTCAGCTTACATGAGAGACCATGGAATGGGCTCTCTGTACAACAACAACTTGCGTTACTACATGCAAGATATCTACAGAGGAGATGGAGTTCACTTCTCAGATGAGGGCAACAGAATTTTCATTCTGAATTTAAGACTGTGCATTGGTACCTACTTATAAGTACCTAAATGTACCATAAACCCAAAAGCTCTTCTCAGAGCTACCCTACATCTGATCACTCACAATTATTATTTTTCTCTAACTTTTTTCACTAATTTTCCACAAAATTCGCTCCCCGGAGCGCTACCCGGTTCGCTAACCGAAAGCTAACCTCGCGGAATTTTTTTAAAAAACATTTTTTTTCCCGCACATATAAGCCTCCTCAGCCACGCTCAGAAAACCTAGGGGGTCAAGATAAGTCTACCATGACCCCTTCTACCCATTCTAAACATTATTTGCCCTCCATCTTGTATCTTAATGCGAACGAAACACAAAATGGTGGACTCCCGTGACGCTTAAGGTTCGCTAACCGGGCAGCTTCCCGGAAAGCGGTCCTAAAAAAAGGCGGGAAAGTAATTTACAGAAAAACGACTAGAGACACTCTCACCAAATATAGATTAGCTCATACTACATAACAATCCCTTCCATTCTCACAAATTTCATTGAAATTCCATTTAGCCATTTAGCCTGTAGACCTCTCCAAGTACCGTGAGGTCAATTACTTCACAAAACACATCTGAATTGTTGGAATTGACAACCAATGAAAATGTTACTTTCATTTTCTACTTTTATTACCTGACATTTGATTGGTTATATACCTGTATATATATAAAGGGAGAGAAGGAAACACAGCCATTTTGACTACTACTTCTTGTTGTACCTCCTATTTCAAAAGCTTCAAAAAACTTCAACTTCTTTGTGAAGGTAAGTTATAATTTAATATATTGTGCACTATGACTTAATATAGTAGACTTTTTCTGCTAGATATACACTATCCCTCTGTAGTAGTAATGTATTTAGATAGACTTCTCTGTTATAGTTATCAATGGAGTAAGGCTTGTCTTGGTTAAATCACATACACTTTTTTATAGTCCTATTTCCACTCTCATACTATACACTGCCAAAAGATAAATTCACTGATAAAAACTGCCTATCTAAAATTAATCCCAACAGTGCCCTATCTCTACTAATATATATTTTCTTATTCAAAATTTCAGGCAAAATGGAAGGCGAACAACAAGTTTCATTTTCGATTGAAATGAAGGAGAACAGCCAAGACAAACTTGATGACTTTATGGATGACAGTAGAGACCACGAACTTCTACAATGTGTTGAAGCAGTAGACAACTTGCTTCAAAATGAAAAACAATTACACCCTATAATAAATTATGACATTTCTGACAATGAAATGTTAGAAAATTTAATAAAATATGAAACACAATCATAATAAAAAAATAAATAAACAAAGAAAACAAAAAAAAACAAGAAAAACAACAAACAATTAACATACAGTATTAGAAAAGTCTTTCATTCTTTTATCCATAAAGTTCGCTGCCCAGAAAGCTATCCGGTTCGCGAACTTGGCGCTTACCACGCAAAAAAAAATTTTTTTTTTTGGACCCTCTAGGCCCTTTTAAAACCTCCACATAAAACCTAGGGGGTCAACGAGGATCTACTATGCCCCCTTATGGTAATTTCCCCCTTTGTTTTGGCCTCCTCTTGTCTCTCGATCCTACCGAGAGACAAGATGGCGGCCGCTCCGGACTGTTTAGAATGTTGACAGACACCGGAGGGCCAATCAGCTTCTCATCGCAAAGTTCCGTTACGCGAAAGGTTCGCTAACCGGATAGCTGCCCGGAGCGCTGTTACAGATATATATCTTGATTTAAACGTTAATTTCTCAAAATCCATTGAAGCACATATATTGAGACCTAGCAAAGGCACATCGGGCTAACAGTCCCTACAATTTTGCCAAATTTCGTGAAAATCCATTCAGCCGTTCGGGCTAAAAGTGAGTCCAACCGCCCTATGGAAAATAACATGGGAAAAACGCGTTTTGGGACCCCCCTTTTTTCTCGGCCCCCCCTTGACGAACCCCCCCCAAATTTCCAGGAGCTGCTCAGAAACAAAATGTGCCATTTTCCTGAAAATTTCAGCCAATTCCGTCCACAAACGCCAAAGTTATTAGGCATAGAATTTTCAAAAGTCCCATAGAGAAAAAATCCTAACTATATATACCTACTGGCGACCGCCAGTAGGTAATATATATATATATATATATATATATATATATATATATATATATTCTACTGCCAATAACTTTGGCGTCGATTGATGAATCTTCTTAAAATTTTCCAAACTTTTGGCCAGCTCAGTTCCGCTCCTTCTCTTAAAGGTTGGGGGTGATTGGTGAAGTGAGGGCTGAGAAAAAAGGGGGGTCCCAAAACTTGTTTTCCCCATGCAATTTCCCATAGGACCTTTAGCCACGGCTGAACGGAATTACAACAAATTTGGCAGATAGGTAGCCCTTAGTTCCAACTTGTGCCTTTGGCATATCTGGTGTCAATCTGTTCAGTAGTTTCTTTGAAAATTATGGTTAAAGTCATTTATATATCTATGGGCGCGGAGGATCCGCGGATTGTGCAAGGATTGGCCTCGTAGGATAGGCGCACCATTCCGATCACACACTGAATTCTAATTGGCTGTCAAGCGGTTGTAAACATTCGAAACCAGGAACTGTTGGCAGCCATTTTGTGCCTAGGTAGAAGTGAGGGTGAAGAAGTCTGTGAAATATGTTGGGAAAACTTGAACAGGGGCAGGTTAGATACACCCTGATGCACTAAGCCTTCTCAGGGGGTGACATAGGGACCCGTAGGGCAAAGAAAAAGAAAGAACATTTTTTCACACAAAAAGTCGTGATATGAGCGTAGGATCTGCGCATTTGGTCGCTGAAAAAAATGTAGCATGTATTTTTGAGATATATATCAAGCTTATGTGTATAGATGTTGGGTGGTTCTAGAAAGAACCCTTGTGTTTATATGAGATTTGAGTAATTACAAGTAAGTAGCGATGCAGAATATAAAGTTTAGGAGGAAGGCTCAGTTTCCTTCATCTGTAAAATGTACACTATCTCTTTAATAGATGTCATGCATATTGAAACGCAGATTGTTGTGGTATATGGACAATATTCTATAGTCTCGTAGAAAAGTAGGAAGATTTATTCACATATTTATTCACTTATCTGCGCAGTGAGGTGTTCCAGTCTTCCACTATCTCGACGACTGGTTGTTGAAGGCGGGCTCGCCCCAGACAGTCGTCTCCCACCTCCAGGCCACGGTCGACCTCTTGCACCTGCTGGGGTGGTCCATCAACATGTCGAAGTCGCACCTGTGCCCCGCTCAGAAGCTCCTCTTCATCGGAGCGGTTCTGGACTCGGCGCAGTTTCGGGTTTTACACTCCAAACAGCAGGTTCGGGATATTTTGGCTGATTCTGATCTTTCAGCTTTTATATCGGGTCTCGGTCAGGTTGACACTAAGGCTCTGGGGCTGAAGACCTCCTGTATCCTAGTGGTGCATCACGCTAGGTGGCATGTGAATAAATATAAACATGGGCCACGCAGTTTGCGTCCAGTAATATACAAATTTCAGGGGGTGGTGGTTCCCGGGCCTTGGGGGGGTCGTTGATGCCCACATACTTGTAATGTTGTCGGGGTTGGACACGAAAGTGGTGCAAGGGGGTTTTAAATCTGGTACACAGTGTTTTGTTTTACTTTGCTTTCCTTGCTGTGATGTAGAAGATCCTGGGTAAATATAACGGATTTTGTACAGCCAGTAACTTTTAACTCAACCCCCAAATGGCTTTCTGCCTGTTACCATAGTAACAGTTCATGGAACACTTACGTGAGCACAGAGGTTAAAAGTTCACCACACTATGTTTCTAATGAGTTAGCCTCAGAATTAGACTTCAAATTATAAATATAATTTCTATTGATGACTGCTACCCCCACAAAAAAACGAGACATATGTACTTTTTTAATTAACTTTTATTAAAACAATAACTGGAAATATAACTAAAAGATAATACAATAAATAACTAGAACTATAACTAACAAAACAATATAATAAACAACATATAATATGGAGTCCAAAAGAAGTATTGTAGTTAATCTGAAAAACAAAAAAGAAAATTAGTGTTTAAAATTAGATTGATGTGACTAAATGAGGTCAAACATTACAAGTCAAAGTAACACTTGACGATATATATATTTCTAAAAATGTTTCCAGTGTGCCTGAAACGCTTCCACTGGCATTGTACATGCAGACTTTGGTCCACACTTTTTATCCATTTTTGCAGTTTTAGATATAACATCCTACCTCTGGTATTCATCTCCTTGTTTCTCCTTTCAAATTCTTTTGTAAAGACGTTAACAACAATTAAATGGAACATTTTCTGCATATTTTAGTAAAGCATTTGACACAATGCATAGTGACACTGTGTTTATTGAATGTTTTGAAATTAATTTTCCCAAGTCTTAAAAAGATGGTGAATGCAAGAAAAGTTATTTACCGCATATGCAAGACTGCTTTCGAGATGAGACCCCAATAAAGAGGACTGGTGTGGAACTGCAAGTATGCGGAAGCACTTGCAGACTAAGAATCCGGTCAACTTTGCAAGGGAAGAGTTAAGGAGATTGAGAGAGGCTCCTCCTGCTTCATGAGGAGGCCCAAGTACCAGTGGACCAACATCATCAACCTCTGCTGCACAGCCTAATATTCGTCCCCAATTTTGAACCCGTTAAGAGAAAAAGTAAGAAGATTGGGAGCTTTGTATGCCATCCTAATACCTAATCATCCATTACTTATACAGAGATCCACCCTATATCAGACGTATTCGGAGAAGTGTGAATTGAACATTATTTGACACTAAAAACCCCTCAAGTACTTATATCTGTTACTTTTTAACTTCGTCGACTAGTCCTATTGGGAGTATTTATCTTAACGTTGTCCGTTAAAAATTTGTGAATCTGCATGGCTTCGGACAACTAGTAAATGCCATATTTGAGACCTCGGTGTAATCAGCTGGAACAGGAGGATATAGTTTTCTTCAACCTCAGCAACAAACATTCTCCAAACTGAAAAAAGAGTTAAACAGGTATATGTTGTACATATTTCCAAGATTAATTCAAATGTACATCAAAACATTTGCTCTCAATAGGATTGGGGATGAAAAGCAATTATCAGAGGTTCTGCTTTCAAGAGGAGACCCCAATAAAGAGGATTGGTGTGAAACTGTCAGTATGCAGAAGCACTTGCAGACTTAGATTCCAGTCAACTTAGCAAGGGAAGAGTTAAGGAGGTTGAGAAAGGCTCCTCCTGCTTCATGAGGAGGCCCAAGTACCAGTGGAGCAACACAGTCAACCTCTTAAAAAAATGTAATTTAAGAAATGTGTAATGTAATTTAAAAAATAACATAAAAAAATAAAAAGATTAAATAAAATAGTTAGAAAATATTTAAAAAAAATCTTTACAAACTAGCATTTAAAAAATCTTTGAAATTCACTGAAAAAATATAGGTTACCGACATGTTATAGTTAGGAATTAGCATTTAAAAAATCTTTGAAATTCACTGAAAAAAACATAGGTTTCAGACATGTTATAGTTAGGCATCAGCATTAAAAAAAAACTTTGAAATTCACTGAAAAAACCACAGATGAGTTATAGGTTTTTTAAATGCTAATTCCTAACTACAATTTATCTGAAACCAACGATTTTTTCAGTGATATATATATATATATACATATATATGTACATTTTTATATAATGTTAAAATTATAACATAAATAAAATAATAGTTGATTCATTGTTTTAAAGCAAATATATATGAATTATCATGTATGTGTGTTTAACTTTTTTAATTAGGTTTATGTATTATATTTTTTTACATTTATATTAAATGTACTTTATTTTTTATATTAATGTTGATATTTAACGTCTTTAATATTTTTTATTTCAGTATATATATATATATATATAACATCCCCCGCTGCACCCGCTCACACAGGCGTCCATTAAACGTAAACACGAAGCGGAATGAAACAAACGCGCGCCGTTTACAACAAAATGAATCGAGTGTTTTACAAACGCGCAACTAATTTTCCAAATAACTTTCCCCTAATGCACCCGCTCAAACACGCGCCTAATACATAAATGCTTAGCGCCGCAGGCCTGACACCTCTAAAAAAGGACAAACAGTACAAACATCCTAGTGTGCACAATAACCACAGAACAGTCAGCAATCAGTGCTTACAAACTTAACAGCGCCGAGGGAGTTTTTAAAACGCGATTAGACGCGTGAAGGTCGGTCAGGCGTAGGCATAAGCGAGGCACACACACAGCGAGTGACAGGCAAGGCATGAATGAGGAAATCACTGGGCTCATGTGGCAGGAGGGTTTCTATAGGAACGAAACCACGCATGGGGGCGGATGATGTAATCAATTAACAGTGAAAATGAAAGCAACTTGTTTATGTCAATCTAAAGAGGACGACGCCCATATCACCATGGGAACTGGGGTTGATTTGAGTGTGAAATGTGAAAAACAAGCTAAAATGTGCATGGAAACAGGAGTTAAACGTGCATGATGTAATGCAATGACTAAGGGGTATAAATACAATCTCAGTCTGTCATGATGTTGTGAACAAGGCGGGTGCTTACCGCCGAAACGCGTCAAGCAGCCTAATGAGAGAATAAACTTATTTGGAATCAACTAAATTTCACGGAGTCAGTGCCTTACTTGGATGAGAAAGTTTGGAGTGTTCCAGATATATATATATATATATATATATATATTCAATGAAAAAACCATAGGTTATAGACCATATATAGTTAGGGATTTGCATTTACAAAACCTTACTGACCATGTCATGAATGATGTAATATGTGACATCATCAGCAGTGGATTGCGGGTGCGCGATATATAGTTAGCGCAACTAACTATATATGGAATTTCAATGGTTTTATGCGAGTAAAATAAGGTTTTGTAAATGCAAATCCCTAACTATATATGGTCTATAACCTATGGTTTTTTCATTGAATTTCAATGGTTTTTTAAATGCAAATTTCTAACTATATATGGTCTATAACCTATGGTTTTTTCTGTGAATTTCATTGGTTTTTTAAAAGCTAACATCTGTAGCTGTAAAATGTATTCTTCTTTAAATCCCAAAATATATTTAGATGTTTATTGATAATTTTTTTTTAAATTTTTTTTTTCTTCGCTTCTAGTTCGCGAACCGGGAAGCTTTCCGTTAGCTCATCTCGATGCCGCGATCTAGTCCGCGAACCGGTCAACGTTACGTTAGCGGAACTGTTACGCGTCGCGGAAGCGCGACGTATCACGTTATCGCGTAATGCGTCTAATGACGCGCCGCGTTAGCGCTCCCGGAAGTGCTCCGGACCGCGAACCGGAAGCGATCTGGGACGCGGCGCGCGCCGCGTAACGTAAGCGGAACAGGTCATGTGACTTGTTTATCAAACTTTTCATTGGTTCATTTCACTTTTGGTTTCCAAATGATGTATGACTAGGTCATGTGACCTAAAAATAACACTTTTCATTGGTTCAGAACTTTTGCTTTCCCCAAATCATGTAAACCCCTCCTTATTTCCTCACTCTGACTTTCATCTTGGTGAGAGAAAGACCATTTAGCTAGAATTGAACAATGGCTTCTGTACTTGCTGCAGCTGGTGGAACCCCACCACCACCTCCACCTCCTCATAAGAAGAGAGGACCACCTAGTCAATTTATCACTAACAGAGAGGAGGAAGAGGAGGAAGAAGAAGAAGAGGACAGAGAGGAACAACAATTTGTCGAAGAGTTGCCCCGGGTTTCAAAGCGAAAAACAAGTTTCATCTGGCAGTTTTTCTCCATCCCTCCTGGATCAAAGAAGGTGAATGCTAAATATGCCACCTGCCTCATCTGTGATTACAGATTGTCGAGAGGCACAGATAAGAAATACAGTATGGGCAACTATACGATGCATCGACACATGAGCAGGTGGCATCCCTTAAACTACAGCCGGGCTGAGTTAAGGGATCTTCAAGACAATCCCACGACAACTCCTGTGGCCAGATCGACCTCCACAATGTCTTTGACGGGAAGAGAGGCACAAGAAACTGTGCCAAACATTCAACCCAACTTCCAGCATATGAAGTTAAGTTGTATATACTGTGGTGCTATGCTGTCATATGGCAACATGAGCGTCAACCTGATGAACATGGCGTTCGAAAATCATAAATGCCCTAATGCACCCAAGAAATATTTTTTTTTTTTGCTCCAGTTGAGCCGTTTTCAATGCCTGTTTTTTGTTGTCTCCCCTCCATAAAAAACACAAAAAAAACATAAAACAGTTCTAAAAATACAAAAAAATCAAAAAATGTAAAAAAAAAAAAAAATAAATAAAACAACAAAAACAAAAAAAAACAGTTCTTTTCAGAACTACCTCCCCTTTCAATCAAAATTGCTAGAATGTTTATCACTCTGGCAAGCTCTATTTCTTTTGGTTCGCTTCAAGTTCGCTGACCGGTTCGCGAACTTTAAGCGAACTAAAAAAATATTTTTTTAAAAAAAAGAAGAGTTAGTATAAGGGAAGTAAACAGAGAATAATGTAAAAAGAAAGACAGCTATAGAGAGTAAATGAGAGATACTGTCAATGACATCATCAGCAGTGCATTGCGGGTAAAAAGAGTAGAAAACATTTACCTTATAATTCTTGTTACCTTTTTTTAAATATTTTTTCATACTTTCAATCTGTAAAAAAAAGAACAAACATTTCCAAAAATATTAAAACATGTATTTAAAAATTAGAAAAGACAAGGGAAAAGGTTCAAAAACAAACAGTTTTTCAACAACTTTGACATTTACAGAAGTCTCTGCTTCTCTACGTCCCCTACACAATCCTAAAGATATATATTCTAAAGAAACTGTATCTTGATGTTGATGAACTGAGCCCTATTTTGGAACATGATGTTTTTCTTGCACTGCTAATGTCTCACAATAGTGATGCAATAGCAGCGCAAAAAAGATGTAAAGCCATCATAAAATTGTGTCTAACATTGTAAATGCTTGATTTAGGATGCAAATAAGATGTGTGCTTTCAAGAGCTTTCTTTGAGGTGAGGCCTCTTTTCTTTTTTTTTAAAAAACACTACCCAGAAGTACAGCACTGAAAGCATTAAAATTGATATTTACAGAACTCAGCTTACCCATATGTACCTCACATTTCTAAATGTATATCATAAGGACAAAAAGCATAACATTAATTATACATGTTAAATGGTTTCTTTTTGCTGTTCTCAGAATGTATCAAATTTCACTTAAATCAGTGACTTGAAGGTATTCATCATGTAACAGCGGGGAAAAAAAAACACAATCAAAATGACTGTGTTTAAAAAACCCATACAACCTTCGAAATCTGATTTCAAAACTCCTTAAAATTAACTTACTTTCAATGACGTCGAACGATCTCCTATGAACAGCATCCACTCTGTTGTGCTACAAATATTTTCAGCCCGCCACTTTCTGAAAGAAAACCTCCATCGATACGTAAAATATGTTACATAGAAAAAAAGACTTCTCTCATTATATCACATGTTTCCACTAGGCCAAATCATGTTGCCGCGATTCGCAAGTCTTGTTATTCTTCCAATCAAATCCCGACATTTTCTATTTTCGCAACTTTCAAAAATAAAATATTTGAGATTATTTTCACAATCCTGGACTACTAATAACTTACTCTTCTTTGTCACTCATGTTCTCCTTTTCCTATGACACTGATACTGCTTACTATGAAGCAGACTTACTTGCATTAGGTTTATATAGTTGGATTTTTAATCTAGACAGCATTGCAGACTTACATTCCCTCTACTTAAAATTTTGGTTTTAAAAACACCAGGTAAGAATTTTTAAGGTCAAACGGCAATTTTTTTTTGAACGTTACAACGGAATCATTACAGAATGACCAGCCGTTTCCAGACTTTAAGTAAGCTGTATAATGTCCTGATGTTGTTGATGGACCATCGTGATAGATAATTGCTACAGTAACAAAAGTCCTCCCTGATATTGACAGCTGAGAAGCCACAAAATTTTTTATTAAAGTTGACAATTTTGATCCATCAGGCCTACAACGTTGGATCATTAAAATGACATACTGGCCATATCTACGTATAAATAATGTTGACATCATATCACATTTACATTGGCTACACTCCATGTTGTGATCCGCTGCATTTACTAGCTTATTAAAGGAGACTGATTTACTGTCTGGCAAAGTTAAATATATAAATCTTTCTGAGTCTACACTAGTAGTACTTGATACCATACAGTTCTCGCAGTCATGCTGCCATTGATAAGAAAGCCCAAACAGGTGATCTACATCTACACCCTCAACTTGCAATATATCAAGCATATACATTAAAAACTCCTGACAATCTTGCTGATTATTTTCAGAGAAGTCTGTTTGACCTGAACATTCATCTAACAGATAACGAACTTCAGACACACTTTCTACTTTTGTTCGATCAGTGCTACATTTCTCGAAAACAGAATTCAACAAACAGCATAAAATTTGTTCAGAATTCAACAGAATCTGTTCTTTTAAACTCTCTAGTGAAAAGAGAACATTAACCACTACATTTGCATAGCAGTTGACACCAGAACTGTTTTCAAATTGAAAACCGACAACATCTTCAACAGAATCCACTTTCTTTCTGCTAACAATTTTCGGTTCATTGACTTTTAGTCTTTTTGCAACAACCTCCCTACTATTACTGCTATTTCTACGTTTGCGGCCTACCACACGTTTCTCAAACAAAGGATATTGAGGCAAATGTGGCGCATACTCTCTTCTTAACCTATTGTATTCCTTAACACAATCTAGATCCGCACAAATGTTTGTGACATCACAGTCAATCAAGTACAATCCCGATAAAGTTCTAACTCGTGACAATGCCACATATGCCATACCCTCCTTGAACACAGAACTGCCAATATTCACCAATGCACAGTCTACACTTAAACCTTGCGATTTATGGATTGTCACCGCATATGCCAAGCAAACAGGAAACTGTTTACGGCGAACATATAAATCTTTAACAAGCAAAAACCTAGCAGAACAACGACCAATTTGCTGTACTTCCTCAATGCCATCAAATTTAATTCTTAAAAATTCTATTCCATCTCTATTTCTGTATTTCTCAAAATCAACAACATTACCCATTGATCCATTTACCAGACCTCTTTCTACATGTAAATTCCTTCTCAAAATAATTCGGCAATTTAAACACACATTCAAAGTCTTTTCAAAACCCGCTGTTTTAGATATAGTCTTCTCTAATGAATCCAATTTTGATTTCAAATTGTCTGACAAAATAATTGTTGATCCCATATGCTCTAATTTGTCGATAGCTTCAAGTTTCACAATCTCTTGCTTTTCTAAATTCAACATTTTGTTGTTGAAGATGGCACATTCTGCAAGAGTTGGCATGAGACATATCCCGGATTTCTTCTCAGTAATTTTCTGAAAAATATTCTCAGGCACAATCTCTTGTTTGGGATATAAATTTGACAGTAATCGTGCATTTAAAGCTTCTTTCCCATGCTCGGTCACTTTTCCAATTCTAATATCTTGTAGAATATTCTTGTAATCTTCATCCTTTGCCTGACGCATATTTTGATGCAGTTCTGCATAATTGAAGTTTAACCATATATTGACGTTGCCAATGCTCCCTAGGCACTTCCTGGTATCTTCATGCGTGAGTATTTTGAACACAGGTTGACCTTTTACTGGTGTCAGCTGCAGAAGCTCTCCGAAAACAATGATGTGTTTCCCACCAAATAACACATCATATTCAGTTTTAAGTACTTCTTGCATTCTCAAATGCACAAAGGCAAGCATGACATTGGAAACCATGCTTACTTCGTCAATGATAAGTAGTTTCATTTTCCTCAAGACTCTTGAAACTTCACAGCAAGCATCTCCAGATAACTTGTTGTATTGTAATTTGTTGTCATGCTCCACCGGCAGCATCAGTAGACGATGCAAAGTAATACCTTTAATGTTATGTGCTGCCAGTCCAGTAGGAGCGGTGACAACACAAGACAGCGATGACTCAGTCCTTTCCTGCAAATAACAAGAGATTGCTTTAATGAGGAAACTTTTTCCAGTTCCCGCTTCTCCACTCACGTACAGTCGGACAGGCTTCAACGATGTACATGAGCACTTGTTCTTCTCATGACTTAATCCGTGCTCAATTTCCGTGGTAACTTCATCATATATTTTCCTCTGCTCAACGTTGAGTTGTTTTTCCAAGTCTTCTAAGTTAACTGAATCCTCCTGAGCATGTGCCATGGCTCTTTCCACTTCATTCATAGCAGTGGCAGCTTCATTTTCGATAATAGGTCCTCCAAGTGGATCTTGACTCAATGAAACAGAACTCTGACTGTCCTGAGAACTGTCTCTGGCAATCTCGGCTGCAATCGTTGCTTCCTGCTCAATTTCCAAAGTTAGCATTTCTTGATATTTAGAAAAAGCAGGACATTCTATGGACTCCTTGGCTGCATTGAAAGAGTCTTCGTAACAGAGGAAATCTCCAAGCAGTTCCTCTTCTGCACGCCAAGGCTTGAAAAGTTGCAAAAGTGCTAAATAAAAAAACTCCTTTTTTTCTGGAGATTCACCACTCAATTTTCGATGGTTTACTAATTGGCATTTTCTTTGCTTGACCAGGCATCCCTCACTTCCAATTACAGCATACACTCCTTTCTCAATATCTTCTTTGATGTTCCTCTTGAATATATAATTTTGGAGAACCTCATGTAGACAAACATTCTCAAGGTGACTGCTTCGATTTGGATAATATGTATCCAACATGTTGGTCTTCAAAATGTCGGTACTGTTTGGTTCCTTTTCTGCCAAATACTCAATTTCCCGGACAGGTTTTAGAACTCGATTTCGCGTTGCAGCAAGACCAAGACTCGCCCAAACGAGACTCCTGGATTTGGCATAGAGACTTGCTGAAGACAACCGGTCAGAACATTCGTAAGCTCCGATTTCTCGATGCGACAACATCTTCAGACTGAAACTGTACAACTTCTTGCTGAGGCTCTTTTCATGAGAAATGTCCTCCCACATATCCTTCAGTTCGGTCTTTTCTTTTTTGGTGATGTAAGATGTCACATACCGAGCCACAGCCATACAGTTGTCAGCCACAAACTGTATATCCATGTTAGCATTCCACATGGACAAAATCACTGGGTTGTAGTCATTGATGTACTTGGACTCTTCGTTCCTTTTCAAATTGTATGTATTCTTGGGTGATTTCCTCGTCACATTATGTCGCAGCGAAGACATCAAACTGTTCACTCTTCCTTTAGAAATCACCGGTCGTGGAAAGTTGAAACGACATTTGGTGTAGAACTTGTCCTTGTTTCTGAATTTACGACGACAGTACTTTCCACAACGATGGCTTTGGAAACGTAGAACTTGTTCTCTTAGACTTTTCTTCTCCGTTGCGTTTGGAACAGCACACGTAGAATACTGTTCGATGAAATTCATCACTAAGTCATCCGGATCTGTTCCAAATTTAGGTGCATCCTTGATCCACAACAACATATGTATATGAGGGGCACCTCTTGCTTGGTACTCCTTTCTCCAGAAGAAATCCAACACCTCTCCAAGAGGTGGATTCTTTTTATTTGTGATGAAAGACATCATAGCTTCAAATCTATGATTGAAGTACCTGCATACATTCACTGGATCCAAAGAACACAGTTCTCCAGGTGTCTTGAATTCAATGTTTTCAATATTTCCATTTGCCTCTCGTAGAAATTCAAGTAAGTCTTCCCAGCCATACTCGGCACAGCTCAGAGTGAGGAACCATGTTGGAGTTCCTAAGTTCCTCAGCATACATTTTAAATCACCATGACGACGGTACCAGTACTCATTAGTACCACGCTGACACGCCATGAGATTAATTAAGTGAGAATCCAAAATACTGTCTTGGACATTGACTTTATGCATAAAGTCACTTGCCGAGATGTTTCGCATCTGTATACCACTTTTTAAGATGTGGTTCACTGCATATGACAGTCCAGACAGATCGCTTTCAAACAGGAGATAAAACAAATAGGGAATGCATTGCCGAAACCT
Source organism: Lissotriton vulgaris (assembly GCF_964263255.1). Classification (NCBI taxonomy): domain Eukaryota; kingdom Metazoa; phylum Chordata; class Amphibia; order Caudata; family Salamandridae; genus Lissotriton; species Lissotriton vulgaris. The sequence goes on along the minus strand of NW_028243932.1, from coordinate 76,687 downwards.
AGGATCTGCTGCATACAATCGTAAAGTCCGGTATTCAGACGCAGGAATTTGATGAGGTCGCTCATCATATCTTCCTCCTTGACCTGTGGGAAATAGCTGTGGGAAACACCGAGCTTCCAAACTTTCCTCCCAAACACTAATGGGACTCCCTTTGGCTTGTTTCATTTGAAACAACTCAATAGCATTCCCCATGACTTCCTTGGAATGCAAAGGATGAACACTATAATGTTCATATATTTCTTCACTTTTAGAGGCCTCTACTTTCTCAATTTGGCCAGCACACAAATCGCTATCCTCTTCATCACTTACTTCCTCTTCTGCAACATATACATTCTTATAGTACTTATTATTTTTCTTCAAATACACTGTTGCCTTTTTGACTTTCCTAACATCCACTAAATCTTGCCATATTTTCTTATTCTTTGTCGGAACCCCATTAACCAAGATAACCAGAGGTTCCTCTTCCACTTTTTCTATTCCAATTGTGTTAATGTTTTTCTTCAAATCTAGAGGCAAATAAACAACTCTTCCCTTTAATCCTCTCTGTAAATCTGCTGGAGGCAACTTCCCTGTCTTTGGCTCCATTCTTACAATAGCCTGAAAGGGATGGATACTTTGAATCAAAATAGATTCATAAGTATTTAAATCCTTCAATTCAGAAGGAATCTCAACCAATTCCAGATTATTATGAACTGCCCTAGCAGGCATCTGGTTTTGGTTTAATTTATTACAACAATAAGTACACACACGTTGATCCGATCCCAAATCAAAATAATTTTCTACCATCAAGTATGTGGCAAAATCCTTCCATTCACTATTATTTTCCCTTTCACTTTTTGCATATAAATCCACTACCTTAGTCTGATTCTTATAATAAGTGCGTCGACAACATACACAAGTGAAATTAGGCCTCTCACTTGATTTCATCTGAAACGTGGCAATTTCCTTCTGAAAATTATCTGTACTGGAAACCTGTACATTATCTTCCACATTACCCTCTACTTCAGGGTCAATTTGAACATTCTCATCTTTACTACCAAAGTAACAAAACTCAATTTCTTCACAAATATTCTTCACATCTATTTCAGAACCATGCAAAAGAGCAGCACATAATTGTTTAAGCATAATTGCTGGACTCTTAGCATAATACAACATTCTCACTAATTTTCTCACTTTATTATGATGCACTGCTAGCATCCTGAAATGATGAAAAACACTCTGGCATACTCTCCTGGAAAGACAAGCCAGTGAATGACCACGCAAACCTGTCATTTGTCTCACTCTGCAAGGATCTAAATCTTGCAACAACTTCATTTTCTGCTTCAAACTTTTCTTATTAAATGTCCGTATAAAATCACAAAGCAAATTGATGGAAACCTGTCGCACACTGCAAATAGAACTACACTTCCAAATGTACACAGGACCCTTAGGACGTCTTCCTAAAACCTCATCACTTAGCGCCTCTTCTGTCTCTGTTGTCACAAGTTGTTCTTTTTCAACTGGACAACCATCCTTCACTTCATAAGCTCGACCACTGATGTCAACTGCATGCACCAAATCATTATCCTGAAAATAAGTCTCCTCATTAAAAAATGCCTCAGAACTTGAACTATGCATCCATTCTCCGGAAAAAACTTCACAAAAGTTAGTACGATTTACTACTCTCTTCCATCTACTTTTTGTTTTGAAATCAGAAATTACCTTGCTTAGTTTCCTAATTCTATTGATTACCAAAATAAACAACTTTCGCTTAATTTCAAAAGCATGATCAATAATTTTCTCTACATTTTTCTTCTTCTTATAAAATGCCGCTTTCTGTTGGCCTTTCTTTTTAATACTTTTCAATAAATTAACTAATATCCTATTACGGAACATTCGATTTCGAATGTCCCTAAACTGTTGTTTCCTTCTACTATCATGCACAGAGTTATCTCTTCCTCTACCAGTAACATTTGTGATGGGTCTCTCCTTTCCATTTAAATTACTTTTCTTTTTGTGAACTGAAACATTTTTTTGAGCAAAACTTTTTTTACTACAAATATTTCTTAAGAATGATTTCGTGCTCTTACCCGGACCTTTCTTGGTGTTTTGACAAGTATTTGGGGAAGAGGACTGCTGCAATACAACATCATCCTGCTGTCTTTGACGTTTTCTAGCCTTTCGTATTCGACTTTTGGAAGGCATTTTCCAAACTATGAAAGAATCTGCAGTTGAATCTGTGGAAAAATATAATATAAAATGTTATTAACCACTATTACCAAACAGTAAATAAATAACAGTCATCTAAAACTTAATGCCGTACTAATTATTTAACATAGCAAATGTTTTCCACCAGCACTGCATCACAAAAATGACACTCAATGGTACAAAAAAGGCATACAACACTCATAAATCACTCCCTAATATTTTAAATCATTAATTCAGGATGACGATAAGATGTAGCCTATCTAAAGATTTGTTTAGGCCCTGATCTTTAGACTGGGGTAAATGTGTGTCATTGATCCACATTCAGTCCATCACCTGTTTTGTTTATTTGAGGTGAGGCCAACACATGGTTGCAGATAAGATTTTCACTGAAAAATATCAAAATAAAAAAACATGTGAAGGCCTACCAATGAAGTAAATCATTAAATGAAAACCAATACATTTCTGGAAATATGCACTACTAGTGCTTCATAAGATGTTTTGGGTCATATTTATAAGGCATTTGAGTATCTAGTATGCTATTTTACGTTCTTCCTGGTGCAAATTTATTGTAAATATGCTCCCACCTGCGGTTGGCAAATTTAGATTTTGATTATGGGAGTTAGATAGGCATGTTACTAATTTCCCAAAAATGGTGTATAACCCCAAACAACCTTTGAAGCAAATGCTCTTAGCCATGTTATCCACCTCCCATTGGATAACATGGCTAAGAAGTGCTTGCAAATGTGAAAAAAAACGGCCGCAATGCATGAATATCGCAGAAAAGTCAGCGATATTCATGCATTTTCCAGCACATGCTCTTAGCCATGTAATCCACTTCCTATTAAATAACATGGCTAAGAACTGCTCAGGGCCCCATGAGGAACGCTTTCCATTTAAAAAGGGAAAAATAACATCAAAGACACTAAAATGCCTTCTAAATATGACCCCAAACAACCTATGAAGCTCTAACAGTACATATCCTGAAATGTAATTGATTTCAAAATTCGTTTTTAAACACAGCATATACATCAATTGTATACCTGCATTCATGGAGAAATGACTAAAAATGTCCTTGAGACACATGAAAGTGTTTTCTGGAATGCCCTAGCACCATTTTTGGGACACTATTAACATGGCTACGTAACTCCCATAATCAAAATCTAAATTTGCCAAGCGCAAGTGGGAGCGTATTTACAAGACACTTGCCCCAAGAGGAACACTTTCCATTTAAAAAGGGAAAAATAACATCGCAGAAAAGTCAGCAATATTCATGCACTTTCCAGCAAATGCTCTTAGCCATGTTATCCACTTCCTATTAAATAACATGGCTAAGAACTGCTCAGGGCCCCATGAGGAACGCTTTCCATTTAAAAAGGGAAAAATAACATCAAAGACACTAAAATGCCTTCTAAATATGACCCCAAACAACCTATGAAGCTCTAACAGAACATATCCTGAAATGTAATTGATTTCAAAATTCGTTTTTAAACACAGCATATAAATCAATTGTATACCTGCATTCATGAAGAAATGAATAAAAATGTCCTTGAGACACATGAAAGTGTTTTCTGCAATTCACTAGCACCATTTTTGGGACACTATTAACATGGCTAGGTAACTCCCATAATCAAAATCTAAATTTGCCAAGCACAAGTGGGAGCGTATTTACAAGACACTTGCCCCATGAGGAACACTTTACATTTTAAAAGGAAAACATAACATCTTAGACACTCAAATACCTTATAAATATGGCTCAAAACAACCTATGAAGCTCTAGCAGTACATATCCAGAAATGAAATTGATTTCTTAAATCGTTTTTAAAAGCAACATCTCTGTTTCAGCTTACATAACAGACCATAAAATGGGCTCCATGTACCACAATAACTTGTGTTACTGCATGCCAGAATGTTACACCAAATATGCAATTACAATTTCTCTATGAAACTAATTCTATTAGTATATCACTAGAGACAAAACCACATTTTAAAAACACAGCTTTCTTCATCATTTTCTCCTTAAATCATACTATTCTCTATCTAAATTAAATAAATCTTTTCTCACCTTAGCAAATATTTTTTGAGTTTTGAAAACAGTCTGAGAAATACACCAAATTGTCTTCAGCAGAAGAAAAAGGATGCACTCCAAAGGCTGCAGCTATTGAAAGCACAGAAATACAGATATTCTTTTCACATATCTCTCATATTAGCCAATCATACCTCTTCCCTCACTTTTTTCAAATCAAAACCCTTCCCCCCTCTGCCCTGTCTGCCTTGTTTCCATAGCAACCACCTCCTGGAAGACCTCTCATGTTTGCAAATTCACACAACAATGTTTCAATTGAACTCTGAACTCTCAGTGCACCTGCGTATCCAGTGCAATCTTTCATTAAATGTTTCTTCCTTGACCATTCAAATTACATCTTTCAAAGAACACATCCATGCACCCTAACTTTCTGTTTTCAGAAATGGAAATGCACCAATCACTGCTAATGAATCATTAGCATTGTAAATCCACAGTTTTTTTTCTTTACAAACTCCCACTGTTTCAACTGCCCTTTCATTACCACACTTCATCTGACTGCAGCACAACCTTCACCCACCATGTTTAACGTCTGGATTGTTGGACATAGTTACATCCACTGGGCTCAAAGGTATGCTGAGAACAGAAATTTACCTAACCTCAATTTACAAGATGTGGAAATTAAGTGGTTGGGCCAAAGAGGATTAAAATGTCACCAATTGATACCATTGGTGAAAACCTTTATGCATTTGCCAAAACCTGACCTGTTAATAGTGCACTGTGGAGGTAATGATTTGGGCACTTTGACAGGGGTAGGTCTGGAAATGCTTTTAAAGGACACCTTTGAGCAATTAATGGCACTTTTTCCTCAAACTGCCTTGGTATATTCCAATATATGCCAAAGACAGAAATGGAGGTGGTCCAACCAATTTTGTCCACAAATTGAGAAAGCGAGGAAGCATGTAAACAAATCTGTTTCAGCTTACATGAGAGACCATGGAATGGGCTCTCTGTACAACAATAACTTGCGTTACTACATGCAAGATATCTACAGAGGAGATGGAGTTCACTTCTCAGATGAGGGCAACAGAATTTTCATTCTGAATTTAAGACTGTGCATTGGTACCTACTTATAAGTACCTAAATGTACCATAAACCCAAAAGCTCTTCTCAGAGCTACCCTACATCTGATCACTCACAATTATTATTTTTCTCTAACTTTTTTCACTAATTTTCCACAAAATTCGCTCCCCGGAGCGCTACCCGGTTCGCTAACCGAAAGCTAACCTCGCGGAATTTTTTTAAAAAAAGTTTTTTTTTCCGCACATACAAGCCTCCTCAGCCACGCTCAGAAAACCTAGGGGGTCAAGATAAGTCTACCATGACCCCTTCTACCCATTCTAAACATTATTTGCCCTCCATCTTGTATCTTAATGCGACCGAAACACAACATGGTGGACTCCCGTGACGCTTAAGGTTCGCTAACCGGGCCGCTTCCCGGAAAGCGGTCCTAAAAAAAGGCGGGAAAGTAATTTACAGAAAAACGACTAGAGACACTCTCACCAAATATAGATTAGCTCATACTACATAACAATCCCTTCCATTCTCACAAATTTCATTGAAATTCCATTTAGCCATTTAGCCTGTAGACCTCTCCAAATACCGTGAGGTAAATTACTTCACAAAACACATCTGAATTGTTGGAATTGACAACCAATGAAAATGTTACTTTCCTTTTCTACTTTTATTACCTGACATTTGATTGGTTATATACCTGTATATATATAAAGGGAGAGAAGGAAACACAGCCATTTTGACTACTACTTGTTGTTGTATATATCATTTAGAATATCACTAATAACATCAACTTGTTTCTAAAGGTAAGTTGTTATTTTTAAAACTGAAGTATATTGTGCACTATAAGTAAATATGGTAAACTTTTTCAGATAGTTATATACTATCCCTCTGTAAGAGTTAGACATTGAGAAAGGCTTCTTTATTATAATTATGGACTGATTTAGGTTTCTGTGGTATAATTATGAATTTACTTAGGCTTCTTCACAGGCACTTTTTAATAGTACTACTTCACGCCTGAAACCATACAGTGCCCATAGATTACTTCTCTGTTATAAACTCACAAGTGCCTGTCTGAACTTAAACCCAACAGTGCCCTATCTCTACTGATATATTTATTTTTTATGCAAATTACAGCAATAAAATGGAAGGTGAGCAGAATGTTTCCTTCGAAATTGTTCTGGAGACCAACACAGAAAAAGTTATTGCGGACAATGATGACTCAGATTTCATGGATGAATCACGGGACCATGAATTAGTTCAATGTGTAGAATCAGTGGATCATTTACTTCATTATGATGACGGTCAAATGTTTGAACTTATGTTCACTGAACAAGAACACATATCAGACAGTGAAATGCTAGACGTTGTATTAAATTTCGAAAAACAATCCGAAAAATAAAATTGTATGTAATATTAAAAAATTGTTTGAGTCTTTAATCATTTTTATATGTAATTCATAAACTAGTTAAATGTTAGAAATGTTATTAAATTTTGAAACACAATCACAACAATAAAAAATTGCTTAAAAAATAAAAAAATTAAAAAATAATCAACAAAACCAACAAATAATTAACATACAGTATTAGAAAAGTCTTTCATTCTTTTATCCATAAAGTTCGCTGCCCAGAACGCTTTCCGGTTCGCGAACTTGGCGCTTACCACGCAAAAAAAAAAATTTTTTTTTTTTTTTTTGGACCCTCCTAGGCCCTTTTAAAACCTCCACATAAAACCTAGGGGGTCAACGAGGATCTACTATGCCCCCTTATGGTAATTTCCCCCTTTGTTTTGGCCTCCTCTTGTCTCTCGATCCTACCGAGAGACAAGATGGCGGCCGCTCCGGACTGTTTAGAATGTTGACAGACCACCGGAGGGCCAATCAGCTTCGCATCACAAAGTTCCGATACGCGAAAGGTTCGCTAACCGGATCGCTGCCCGGAGCGCTGTTACAGATATATATCTTGATTTAAACGTTAATTTCTCAAAATCCACTGAAGCACATATATTGAGACCTAGCAAAGGCACATCGGGCTAACAGTCCCTACAATTTTGCCAAGATTCGTGAAAATCCATTCAGCCGTTCGGGCTAAAAGTGAGTCCAACCGCCCTATGGAAAACTCAATGCAAAAAACGCGTTTTGGGACCCCCCTTTTTTCTCAGCCCCCCCTTGACGAAACCCCACCAAATTTTCAGGGGCTGCTCAGAAACAAAATGTGCCATTCTCCTGAAAATTTCAGCCAATTCCGTCCACAAACGCAAAAGTTATTAGGCATAGAATTTTCAGAAATCCCATAGGGAAAAAATCCTAACTATATATACCTACTGGCGACCGCCAGTAGGTAATATATATATATATATATATATATATATATATATATATATATATATATATATATATATATATATATATATATATATATATATATATTCACTGAAAAAACCAAAGGTTATACACTATATATAGTTAGGAATTAGCCTTTAAAAAACCAATGAAATTCACTAAAAAAAACATAGGTTTTAGGCCTTATATAGTTAGGAATTAACATATAAAAAACCATTGAAATTCCTCCTATATAGTTAGCTGGACATTTTATTGACATAAAACCCAATGAAATTCCATATATAGTTAGTTGCAATAATGGAAAGGGGCGACCATTCGGTCCCCCCGCACGTATGGCAGAGTACCACGATCCCCCCGGGAAGCCATCTTGGGCGGGAGGCGAGTCTCGGCTGGTATGCCCGAAGCGGCGTAGCCGGGGCGCGCCTTTTTTCCCGCCCTGGAGTGGGCTGGCCTAGACACGGACGCGGCCGGGCCACGCCCTCGGGGCAGGCCGGGGCGGGTTTACGCCCGCCCTGAAGACGGATATAAGGAGCAACAAGCCAAGGAAGCATCCTCTTGTTCCTGTGCTCTGAAAGCTGCACCACCTCGCTGCACGTGAGCTCGAGACGGAACGAAGAGCCAATTTTGAGCGTTGTAATCTTTCTTGTTTGTTTTTCAGATACCCTGTCGTGAGAATGCCTAAGAAGGTGGGAAAGCGAATGACTACCGACCAGATGCTGCGTGTTCTCATGAAGGAGGTGACCGACTTAAAGAAGCGAATGGCGGAGAAAGGCGAGGAAGGGGGGCCGAAACGTCCTCTGGCAGGAACAGCTCCAGGAGGAAAAGGCAAGAGGCCCAAAAGGGGAGCAACGGGGGGAGACACCCCAGTTCCCTGTACCCCACTCGAAACACCCACTCCTTTGCCTGAGGAAGGGAATCCGATTCCCGTAGTGGTCACCCCCGTGTCCGGGGAGGATATGCCGCCAGAGCTGGCAGCTCAATTAGCAGCGTGGTTGGGTAAAAGTAGCAAGGGCGCCACGGCTGACGACGCGCAGGTGTTGATGAGGCAGCTGCGGGAAACAAGGGAAGCGACGACGGCACCATCGCCATCAGTTTCAGTCCCAGATACAGCTTCCGGTTCAGGTAAGCGGCCATTGCCAATTGCGAGGGATGAGTCGGCACCCTCTCGGAGGGAAAAATTGGGTCAGCATGTCCCTCTGGCTATTAAAGAGAAGATATGGGCAGGGGAATATATAAACATCTTCTCGTTGCTTACCGACCATTACGAAATGGAGCATGTTAAGGGCCAGAAAGAGCTCATGCATCCAAGTGTTTGGCGCGCAAAGATGGCCGCCTTTAAGGTAAATGAAAACATTGGTAATTGGGGCAAGGCGTGGGGGGTTTTTACATCCATTTTGGGTGAACGTAGGCCCGAATTGCTGCCCGAATTGCCGATTTATCAGTCTCGGATCATGGGGTACTCGGTATCTCACGAGGGCAATCATTGGTTTTGTTACGACAATATTTTCAGAAAAGCGAAAGAGCATGATAAAAACTTAACTTGGGATTGTTATGATTCTGTGTCCTGGTCCAAAATGGAGGACTCTGGTATGTTGAAGGTGCCATTGGTGGGAAGTAACGTGGGTGAATCCTCCCGCCAATATGCGGGGACGCCCTTTCGATCAGGTACGAGTAACGACAATCACTCGAGGCCAGCCGGCAACGCTAATAAAAGGGGGGTTTGTTGGAACTTTAACAGGGGGAAATGTACTAGGCCCCAGGGGTCATGCAAATTTAGGCACGAATGTGGGGTGTGTGGGCAATCATCCCATCCTGAGTCCATGTGCAGAGCCAAAACGGGTGAGAACGGGGGTAGAGGAGGCGCCAAACAGGTCTGACATAGTCCGAGGGGCGCCTTTACCTACCCCGATTGATACCATGGCAATGATTCCTTGGCTCAGCGAATACCCGGATCACGCTTCCGCTGGGGTGTTGCGCAACGGATTTTCATATGGTTTCCGCATCCCAGTGGGAGAGTTTCAGGGTATACCACAATGTAAAAATCAGATATCGGTCCTACAGCATACGACCGTAGTACAAGAGAAGATCGGGAAGGAGGTGGCTCGAGGTCGAGTCGCCGGTCCATTTAATGTGCCGCCAGTTGCTAACTTTGTTTGTTCCCCTTTAGGGGTGGTCCCCAAGAAGGACCCGGGGGAGTTTCGGCTGATACATAATTTATCAGCCCCACGTGGTCTTTCAGTGAACGACGCTATAGACCCGGAAGTGTGTTCGGTGCGGTACGCATCCTTCGATGAGGCCGTAGCCATTTTGAATCGCCTGGGGCCCGGTGCGCTGATGGCAAAATCTGATATCGAGTCAGCGTTCCGGTTGCTCCCGGTACATCCAGACGATCAGCGTCTCCTTGGTTTCATGTTTCAGGGGCATTATTACATGGATAGGTGTATGCCGATGGGGTGCTCTATTTCTTGTGCCTATTTTGAAAAGTTCAGTTGCTTCCTGCAATGGGTCTTCACGAGGAAAACGGGGTTTCAACGTGTGATGCATTATCTCGATGATTTCTTGTTTCTGGGGGCAGCCGGGGATCCCGAATGTGGACAGGCTTTGACTGCATTTTGTGTTTTGATGAATCAATTTGGTGTACCATTGTCACCAGGTAAGACTGTGGGTCCCTCGACTTGCCTCGAGTTTCTGGGGATCGAGCTTGATTCCGAGGAGGGTTGTTTTCGTCTACCAAGGGACAAAGTGTTAAGATTCAGGACATCCCTGCAAATGTGTTTAAGTGAGTCTAAGGTTAGGCTACATCAATTACAGCAAGTGGTAGGACAGTTGAATTTTGCCCTAAGAGTTATGCCGATGGCCCGCCCCTTTTCTCGCTCGATCGCTCAAGCCATGGTCGGCCTGAAGGAGGGTCACCATCGCACAAGGCTGTCGGCAGAGGTTCGCCAGGACATGCGCATTTGGTTGGCATTTCTGGCGGGTTTCAATGGCCGAATTGTCTGGAACAAACCGGCCGTGTCCTCCGAGGAGTTGGGGCTGTGGACGGATTCGGCAGGGAGCATTGGTTTCGGCGCCATATTCGGCACTCAGTGGTCGGCACAAAAATGGCCGTCATGGTGGCATGAGAGTGGTCTGACAAGTAACATTGCTTTCCTTGAACTTTTTCCCATTCTGGTGGCCCTGAGAACTTGGCCCGAGGGGTTCAGAGATCACTCTGTGGTATTCTGGTCTGATAACATGACCGTTGTTGAGTGTATCAATAGCCAGGCAGCACGATGCAAATGGATTCTGAGATTGCTCAAGGAAATTGTGTTATTATGTATGCAATTGAATGTAGTATTTAGGGCAAAACATGTCCCGGGGGTGATGAACCAGGCGGCTGATGCGCTTTCTCGTTTTCGTATGCAGGCCTTCTGGGGTTTTCTGCCCACAGCGGACCCGGTGGCAGCACCTTTTCCCGAAGCTCTCTGGTCTCTCGGTGCCCCGAACTACAGAACCTCGTGGGAGAGAGTTTAGCACCCAGGACGAGGAAGGCATATGGAGGGGCGTTCCGTTCCTATTGGGCCTTTTTGGGGGCGGCTAGAGGGGAGCTTTGGGGCCAGGAGGAGTTGGTAGTGAAATTCCTGCTGTCTTTACGTCATGCAGGCAAATCAGTGGCTACGGCCCAGAGGCATCGGGCCGCCATTTCCTTTGTGGCTAGGGCTCATGGGATCCAGGACCCGACAGCGTCTTTCGTTGTGCAGAAAGCGCTACGTGGGTGGCAACGCCTTGAGGGTCGCAGAGTAGATGATAGGCGCCCGATAGGTCTGGATAGGTTGGCTTTGTTGTTGTCTGTACTTCCTGCAACATGTTCATCCCAGTATGAAGCAGTATTATTCCGAGCTGCTTTTGTGCTAGCTTTCCATGGGGCTATGCGGGTGAGCGAATTAGTGGCAAGGAACAAGCAGGATACGAGGGGGGGACTGTGCCGAGAACACGTCCAAGTCAGGGGGGAGACGATGACTGTCTCATTTGTCAAGTCCAAGACTGATCAGGGTTCAATGGGGGACTGCATAATGATACGCAGGATCCCCGGGTCCCCCATGTGCCCGGTGAGTTGTGTAGAGGAGTATTTAACACAGAGGGTGGCATCATGGGGGGGGGACCTTGTTGAGACACGCTGACGCCACCCCACTGACGAGGTTTCAGTTTCAGCGGGTGCTTGCGATGTCGATTACGGCTGCGGGCTTGAACCCGAGTGAGTTTGGGACCCATTCCTTTCGGATAGGGGCTGCTACAGAGGCTACGGCCAGGGGTCTGAATGTTGAACAAATTAAACGTGTGGGGCGTTGGTCCTCTGATCGTTATAAGAGGTATGTGCGGTTGCACATGTTGTGAAGCTATACGATGTACTCACGCTTCTTGTTTTTGTTTGGTTTCAGTTGCGCAAGCTTACGAGGCGGGGCGGACTATGCAGTCGACCCAACACCGGGCCAGCGGTCATACTTCACCGGCTGTGAAACAGGAGGTGTGGGTCGTGGGCCACTCATACGTGAGGCGAGCCGCGGACGTATTCAAAGCAGGTGACATGAATCACGTGGCTGGGGAATACTGGTACAGTGTGTCCTTCTACGGAAAGGGCGGACTCTGTATTGACCAATTTCAATCATTTTTTGAGGGTTTGCTAGGGCGGACGAGGTCACCGCCGTCTATAGTCATAGTTCATCTTGGGGGCAATGATTTGGTCACCACTGGTAGACGACTTCTTCTTGAGGCGATGCTTTCCACTGTAAGTTGGTTAGCGAGGAGAGTTCCAGGGTGCACAATCGCATGGTCCCATATGATCCCACGAAAAGTATGGCGGGGGGCTAATTCTGTTTCTGCTCTGAATCATTCAGTAAGAAAAATTAATAACAAAGTGAGTAGATTGTTCCGTTCCAATACACTGCATTCTATTTCGCATGGTTGTATTACTGGTGACAGTATGTATATGGGGGATGGTGTTCATTTGTCCCGGGTGGGGAACGAGTTACTCATAGGTGACTTGATAGCTTGGCTAAAGACTTTAAGACATGACCTTTAGGTAGGAGTGTTGTGGGGAGTCCGGATAGCCGGTCAACTATCCGGCCTGTGGCGGTAAGGTCATGATCGGTGAGCACTAATTGAAAGATCCCTATGAGTGGGCGTCACCCATTACGGATGGGAGCGCTCGAAGGAGGTGGCCATTGGCCCCTCAACGGGGAAGGCGGTCCCTTCTAAGGATGGGACGCCGAAAGGAAAGGAAAGGCGGTCAAGGCCCCTTCCTGGGTAGGGGGGGCTACAGCCCCCTCCCGGAGAATTTCCCGGGGCCAGGACATCTGCGACGGCAGATGTGGTAAGTTGTGTGGGGTTTGGGGGGGGGTCTACGCTACCTTCTAGATTCCTCACACGAGTCCTCGGACGACCTTTAAGTGGCGTCGAGTTTATTGGGGCCCCCGTCAAGTCAAGGGAAATTGGTAGTTGCACTCGAGGTACACCTCTGTGCGGTCGCCCCTCACAAGTGAGGGGGATATTTCTGGTTAGGGATCTTGACACCGGTTACGACCTTGCCGTTGGCCCTTAAACGTTAGGATGTACAATTTCAAAATTTCAAGTTAGATGTTTTTGCAGGATGTTAGTTCGGCTAGGAGAACCTTTGTATTAGAGAATATGTTAAGGTTAGCCAAACATCGCAATGTGGTAATGAAATTGTACTTAATATGAAACTGTTATTTTAATGTTTTAATTTTGTTTCATATTTTAATAAATACGGCCGGAAGGGTCACTCCCTCCCGTTTTCCAAAAGTTCAGAACTGTTTCCGGTTTCCCATCCTTGGGGATTGTGTTGAGAGGGGGTGGCGGGTATCTCAGCCATATGGAAAGGGGCGACCATTCGGTCCCCCCGCACGTATGGCAGAGTACCACGATCCCCCCGGGAAGCCATCTTGGGCGGGAGGCGAGTCTCGGCTGGTATGCCCGAAGCGGCGTAGCCGGGGCGCACCTTTTTTCCCGCCCTGGAGTGGGCTGGCCTAGACACGGACGCGGCCGGGCCACGCCCTCGGGGCAGGCCGGGGCGGGTTTACGCCCGCCCTGAAGACGGATATAAGGAGCAACAAGCCAAGGAAGCATCCTCTTGTTCCTGTGCTCTGAAAGCTGCACCACCTCGCTGCACGTGAGCTCGAGACGGAACGAAGAGCCAATTTTGACCCACCCACCAGCCCCTGAAGACAGCAAGTAGTTTTGAATAAAGTTTGATGTGTTAATGCTTTTATTCACAGGATGGATTATTATCGTGATAACCTTGAATATGCAATAAAGAAATGGTCTATTTGTGGTATGTTTTTTCACATAAAGTAATCTTGCTCTAGTGCGATCAGTAGCATGTTTTAATAAAATTGTGGTTTTTAAAGGTCTTTTAAGTAATTTAGTCATTTAGTTTCGAACTCATTTAGTTTAGAACTGTCGTATTTATTTTGGTCGGGCGGTAAGGTCATGATCGGTGAGCACTAATTGAAAGATCCCTATGAGTGGGCGTCACCCATTACGGATGGGAGCGCTCGAAGGAGGTGGCCATTGGCCCCTCAACGGGGAAGGCGGTCCCTTCTAAGGATGGGACGCCGAAAGGAAAGGAAAGGCGGTCAAGGCCCCTTCCTGGGTAGGGGGGGCTACAGCCCCCTCCCGGAGAATTTCCCGGGGCCAGGACATCTGCGACGGCAGATGTGGTAAGTTGTGTGGGGTTTGGGGGGGGGTCTACGCTACCTTCTAGATTCCTCACACGAGTCCTCGGACGACCTTTAAGTGGCGTCGAGTTTATTGGGGCCCCCGTCAAGTCAAGGGAAATTGGTAGTTGCACTCGAGGTACACCTCTGTGCGGTCGCCCCTCACAAGTGAGGGGGATATTTCTGGTTAGGGATCTTGACACCGGTTACGACCTTGCCGTTGGCCCTTAAACGTTAGGATGTACAATTTCAAAATTTCAAGTTAGATGTTTTTGCAGGATGTTAGTTCGGCTAGGAGAACCTTTGTATTAGAGAATATGTTAAGGTTAGCCAAACATCGCAATGTGGTAATGAAATTGTACTTAATATGAAACTGTTATTTTAATGTTTTAATTTTGTTTCATATTTTAATAAATACGGCCGGGAGGGTCACTCCCTCCCGTTTTCCAAAAGTTCAGAACTGTTTCCGGTTTCCCATCCTTGGGGATTGTGTTGAGAGGGGGTGGCGGGTATCTCAGCCATACTATATATCGCGCACCCGCAATCCACTGCTGATGATGTCACATATTACATCATTCATGACATTGCAAGAAATTGCAAAGTTTAACAACTCTGCACTGCAGTGTCCCGATGCCCAGGGCTGCCCTAAAATGTCCGTGTGTAGAGGTTGGGGCACAGTCAAACTCGGCTGTCGAGGCAGCAGCATTTCCTGGGGACACAAGTCTGTTGGTGTTGGGATGAAACTGAAAACACATCCTGCTACTACCGCAGCTTGCGCTGACTCCAGACCCTGCAACGCAGCGAGACCGTCTGCCATGCACACTCAAGACGGCAGGCCTCAGACATTCTCCCACACTTCAATGGACCTAGGAGAGTTATTAGGGACAAGAGAGTGAGAGGATTGAGGGCGCTTCGGGTGTCAGAACGAGACCAGAGAGCATTGTGTTTAAAACTGGGCAAACGAGCAGCTGAGTGCTCACTCGATCCTCCATGCGCTTGGCTGCACACAAGCACTGACCGCCAGATCCCTGGGCACCACTACTGCGTGTGACAAGTGTCCCTTAGTCTGAGCCTCACTCACCTCAACTCTGGCTAGGCAGCGGGAGGGGCTTGCACCTGCTCCGGTCGGAACTCTCTTGGATAGCAGGATGCCTCACCAGGGGGTCTGCAGCCATCCGCTTCCGCGATTATGGGGCCAATTAACAAAGTTAGGCCTTCCGGTCTCTGCAAACCGATCATAGCCTGCTGATCTACAGAGGCCACGCCGACGTCCCAGCCCCGCCCCGCCAGCCAATCCACTGTTTCCCGCCTGAACCACAACCCTCTTTTAGGTTGGGAGCTGCAGCTGTCAGCAGCATCCGCCGACTACGCCCGACTCGCGGATTTTACACAAACAGTCACACAGGCAGCCGCAAGTGTGTGCGGGGCCGGGGGTGCACTGTACATCGGCGCTCACTTAGTGTAGAGGCGGCGACGCGACCTCGCGGCGCACAGCACTGATGTCCCATGATGATGCCTTTATAATGTATTCGTGGATACTGTGTCATGGGCCATCAGCACCATGCGGCTTCCGCCTTGAAAATAGTGCCGCCTGGGGCGGACCGCCCCCCTCACCCCCCCCTAGCTACGCGGGTGGCGTGCACAGATCGTTTACAAAGGAGTTAACCTCCGAACGATGGGCCAATCCCACCGCGGCCCTGAGGCGAGCCCCCTGATGACGTCAGAGCTCCTTGACCAATCGGAGCGCGGCTCCTTCGCCGGCCCCGCCCACAACCAGGCGGCGGCCATCTTAAGGCAGCTCGGGCGGCGGCGGTGATCTCGGGGGCCAAAACGAGGGGTGGGCACCCTCGAAATTAAAATAAAAACGTTAAAATGAAAGAGAGAAACCCCCCAAGCCCCCCCCCAAGCCCCCCCCTCAAAAAAAAATCGCGAAAAATCGCGGGGTGCGCGCACGCGTTCTCGCTTATAGATATATAATTGATTTCTCTTCTAATTTTCTCAGGAACCACTGGAGGGATTTACACAATTTTACCAAAAGCGTGATCTGCATACCAGACACTTCCATTTTGACAAGTTTGGTGTAATTCCCTTCAGCGGTTCAAGCTGTAGCTGAGTCTAAAGGTCCTATGGAAATTAACATGGGGAAAACACGTTTTGGGACCCCCCTTTTTTCTCAGCCCCCACTTGACGAATCCCCCCCAAACTTTCAGGGAAGGAGCGGAGCGTAGCGAGCCATATTCTTCGAGAAATTTGCGAAGATTCATCAACCAGGGCCAAAGTTATTCCCAATAGAATGTTGGGGATTTCCTATGGGAAACCGTCCTAACTATATATACCTACTGGCTATCGCCAGTAGGTAATATATATATGTATATATATATATATATATATATATATATATATATATATATATATATATATATATATATATATATATATATATATATATTCACTTAAAAAACCATAGGTTATAGACCATATATAGTTAGGAATTAGCATTTACAAAACCTTGAAAATTCACTGAAAAAACCATAGGTTATAGACCATATATAGTTAGGAATTAGCATTTACAAAACCTTATTTTACTCACACAAAACCATTGAAATTCCATATATAGTTAGTTGCACTAACTATATATCGCGCATCCGCAATCCACTGCTGATGATGTCACATATTACATCATTCATGACATGGTCAGTGACATCACTGATGACATCACTGATGGTTTTTTAAGTGAATTTCAATGGTTTTTTAAAAGCTAATATCTGTAGCTGTAAAATGTATTCTTCTTTAAATCTTAAAATATATTTTACATGTTTTTTATACAATTTTTTTTAATTTTTTTTTTTTGTTTCGCTCCCAGTCCGCGAACCGGTCAGCTTCCCGTTAGCTCAATTTAAAGCCGCGACTCGGTCCGCGAACCGGTAAACGTTCCTTTAGCGTAACTGTTACGTTAGCATGATGTTTTGCGTTGTCGCGTAATACGTCATTTGACGCGCCAAGTTAGCGGACACGGAAGCGGACCGGAAAGCGGAGCAAAGCGCGAAACGTAAACACAGCAGGTCATGTGACTCGGTAATAACACTTTTCATTGGTTCATTTCACTTTTGGTTTCCTAATGATGTAATACTAGGTCATGTGATCTAAAATTAACACTTTTCATTGGTTTAGAACTTTTACTTTTCCCAAATAATGAAAACCCCTCCTTCTTTCCTCACTCTGACTTTCATCTTGGTGAGAGAAAGACCCTTTATTAACATTGTGATATGGCTTCATTAGTAGCTTCAGCTGGTTCTAACCCACCACCTCCTCCAGATCCAAGGAAGAGAGGACCACCTGCTAAAGTAATCATACAACAAGAAGAGGAAGAACAGGAAGAGGAGGAAGAGCAGGAAGAGACACAGTTTTTGCCAGAGGAGCCCAGGAGGTATAATCGAAAAGAGAACTACATTTGGCAATTTTTTTAATTTCCTGAGGGGCAAAAAAAAGTGAATGCACGCTGTGTGTTTTGCCGTATATGCGATGATAGACTGTCAAGGGGGACTGATAAAAAATACAGCTACGGCAATTACACTATGCATCGGCATATGAGTAGGTGGCATCCAAACAACTATAGTGCTGCCCAGCTACGTGATGAGCAACAAAATCCACCTGCGATGGCAAGGAGATCGGTTGTTCAAGAAGTGTCGGGACCAGAGGTGAGGGAGATGGTCCCAAACATTCAAATGAAGTTTGGGGAAGTGAAGCAAGTGTGCGTGCGCTGTAACCAACTCATTTGCTACAGAGAAAGTAGCATTACTCTAATTATGAAAGCTATTGATAATCATGTTTGCCCGAAACGCCCCAAACAATAAATTCTTCTTATTTTCGTTGCTCCTGTTGAGCCCTTTTCAATGAATCGTTTTTGTTTCCCCCTCCCCCCAAAAAAACAAAAAAATATCAAAATGTTCAGAAAATACAAAAAAAATAAAAAAAATGTTCAGAAAAATAATAAAAAAAATTTAAAACAACAAAAACAAAAAAAAAGTTATTTTCAGAACTACTTCCCCATTATAAAAAAATTGGTAGAATTTTTGAAACTCTGCCAACCTCTATTTCTTTTAGTTCGCTTCCCGGTTCGCACTCCGGTACGCGAACCGGGAGCGAACCAAAAACATTTTTTTAAAAAAAGAACAGTAAGTATAAGGGAAGGAAACAGACAGTTATGTTAAAAGAAAGACAGCTATAGGGAGTAAACAAAAGATACTGTTACCCGCAATCCACTGCTGATCATGTCACATATTACATCATTCTTGACATGGTCAGTGACATCATCAGCAGTGGATTGCGAGTAACAGTATCTTTTGTTTACTTCCTATAGCTGTCTTTCTTGTAACATAACTGTCTGTTTCCTTCCCTTATACTTACTGTTCTTGTTTTAAAAATTATTTTGAGATCATTCAGAAACAGTAACATTAATAGAGACAGAATGAGTGAAAAGAATGAAGAAGTATGAGAAGAGAGGGACTGAGAAAAATAGTGGAAGGAGTAGAATAATTAAGTAATAGAGAAAGGAATGAGGGAAGTAGCAAACGCAGGAAAGTAAGGATTAAAGAAATGAAGCAGTAGAACTAATAGATGTTAAATGTGATAGATTAAATGATTGATTCAGGATGACGATAAGGTGTGGCCTCTCCAAAAGTTTGTTTAAGGTGAGGCCTACTCAGGGTTGCATTTCAAATTTATGCTTGTTGAAGAATACAGAGGAGATAATACATGTGAAGGCCTACCATTGAAGTAAAACATGTCCACTTCACTCTTAAACAACGGCCAGACCTCTTCTGTGTCCATAGACAGACCTAAACTTCATCTGCACAATGTCATTCGTAAACTTAGAAAACACAAGTAATGTAATTGAAAAACATGGAGTTTCTTTTGCTCATTTCACAATCACATCACCTGTGTTGCCTTTGCTTAGGTATCTCATAGTGCAGATGTAGTCCAGGATAAAAAAACAGTACCCAGAAGTGCAGCAGTGTATGCATTAACTTTGACACTTACAGAAGCCTCAGTTTCTCCATATCTACCTCACATTTCTAAATGTATATCATAAGTACAAAAAGTAGAACATTAATTATACATGTTAAATGGTTTATTTTTGCTGTTCTCAGAATGTATCAAATTTCACTTAAATCAGTGACTTGAAGGTATTCATCATGTAACAGCGCAGAAAAAAAACACAATCAAAATGATTGTGTTTAAAAAACCCATACAACATAAGAAATCTGAATTCAAAACTCCTTAAAATTAACTTACTTTCCATAACGTCGAAGGATGTCCTATGAACAGCGTACACTCTGTTGTGCTATAAATATTTTCAGCCCGCCACTTTCTGAAAGAAAACCTCAATTGTTTTGAAAAATATGTTACATACAATAAAAGACTTCTCACATTCTACCACATGTTTCCACTTGGCCAAATCATGTTGCAGCGATTTACAACTCTTGTAATTCTTGTAATGAAATCCCGTCATTTTCTATTTTCGCAACTTTCAAAAAGAAAACATTTAAGATTACTTTCACAATCCTGGACTACTAATATCTTACCCTTCTTGCTCACTCATGTTCTACTTTTCCTATGACACTGATACTGCTTACTATGAAGCAGACTTACTTGCATCAGGTTTATATAGTTGGATTTTTAAAATGACATTATAATTAAAAGTTTTGGACCAATAATCTAGACAGCATTGCAGACTTACATTCCCTCTACTTCATGAACCTTTTGCAATTCCTCAGAGGAAATCCCGAGATTCTTTCCTTAAAATTTTGGTTTTAAAAACACCAGGTAAGAATTTTTAAGGTCAAACGGCAATTTTTTTTTGAAAGTTACAACAGAATCGTTGCAGAATGACCAGCCGTTTCTAGACTTTAAATAAGCTGTGTAATGTCCTGATGTTGTTGAAGGACCATCGTGATAGATAATTGCTACAGTTACAAAAGTCCTTCCTGATATTGACAGCTGAGAAGCAACACATTTTTTTATTAAAGTTGACAATTTTGATCAATCAGGCCTACATCGTTGGCTCATTAAAATGACATACTGGCCATATCTTCGTATAAATAATGTTGACATCATTTCAGATTTACATTGGCTACACTCCATGTTGTGATCAGCTGCATTTACTAGCTTATTAAAGGAGACTGATTTACTGTCTGGCAAAGTTAAATATATAAATCTTTCTGAGTCTACACTAGTAGTACTTGATACCATACAGTTCTCGCAGTCATGCTGCCATTGATAAGAAAGCCCAAACAGGTGATCTACATCTACACCCTCATCTTGCAATACATCAAGCATATACATTAAAAACTCCTGACAATCCTGCTGATTATTTTCAGAGAAGTCTGTTTGACCTGAACATTCATCTAACAGATACCGAACTTCAGACACACTTTCTACTTTTGTTCGATCAGTGCTACATTTCTCTAACACAGAATTCAACAAACAGCATAAACTTTGTTCCGAATTGATCACAATCTGTTCTGTTAAAGTCTCTAGTGAAAAGAGAACATTAACCACTACATTTGCATAGCAGTTGACACCTGAACTGTTTTCAAATTGAAAACCGACAACATCTTCAACAGAATCCGTTTTCTTTCTGCTTACAATTTTCGGTTCATCGACTTTTCGGCTTTTTGCTACAACCTCCCTACTATTAGTGATATTTCTTCGTTTACGGCCTACCACACGTTTCTCAAACAAAGGATATTGAGGCAAATGTGGCGCATACTCTCTTCTTAACCTATTGTATTCCTTAACACAATCTAGATCCGCACAAATGTTTGTGACATCACAATCAATCAAGTACAATCCCGATAAAGTTCTAACTCGTGACAATGCCACTTATGCCATACCCTCTTTGAACACAGAACTGCCAATATTCACCAATGCACTATCTACACTTAAACCTTGCGATTTATGGATTGTCACCGCATATGCCAAGCAAACAGGAAACTGTTTACGGCGAACATATAAGTCTTTAACAAGCAAAAACCTAGCAGAACAACGACCAATTAGCTGTACTTCCTCAATGCCATCAAATTTAATTTTTAAAAATTCAATACCATCTCTACTTCTGTATTTCTCAAAATCAACAACATTACCCATTGATCCATTTACCAGACCTCTTTCAACATGTAAATTCCTTCTCAAAATGATTCGACAATTTAAACACACATTAAAAGTCTTTTCAAAACCCGCTGTTTTAGATATAGTCTTCTCTAATGAATCCAATTTTGATTTCAAATTCTCAGACAAAATAATTGTTGATCCCATATGCTCTATTCTGTCAATAGCTTCAAGTTTCACAATCTCTTGCTTTTCTAAATTCAACATTTTGTTGTTGAAGATGGCACATTCTGCAAGAGTTGGCATCAAACATATTCTGGATTTCTTCTCAGTAATTTTCTGAAAAATATTCTCAGGCACAACGTCTTGTTCTGGATATAAATTTGACAGTAATCGTGCATTTAAAGCTTCTTTCCCATGCTCGGTCACTTTTCCAATTCTAATATCTTGTAGAATATTCTTGTAATCTTCATCCTTTGCCTGACGCATATTTTCATGCAGTTCAGCATAATTGAAGTTTAACCATATATTGACGTTGCCAATGCTCCCTAGGCACTTCCTGGTATCTTCATGCGTGAGTATTTTGAACACAGGTTGTCCTTTTACTGGTGTCAGCTGCAGAAGATCTCCGAAAACAATGATGTGTTTGCCACCAAATAACACATCATACTCAGTTTTAAGAACTTCTTGCATTCTCAAATGCACAAAGGCAAGCATGACATTGGAAACCATGCTTACTTCGTCAATGATAAGAAGTTTCATTTTCCTCAAGACTCTTGAAACTTCACAACAAGCATCCCCAGATAACTTGTGGTATTGTAATTTGTTGTCATGCTCCACTGGCAGCATCAGTAGACGATGCAAAGTAATACCTTGCATCAAGGGGAGTCGTGTGGGATAGCTTCAAAGCAGGAATAAGAGGAGAGACTATAAGTTATACCACCAACATATGGAAAAAGGTTAATAGGGAAAGGGAAGCATTGATGGGAAAACTGAGTGAGGCAGAGACACAACATAGACAAGATATAATTACAGGTGCTCAGTCTGTCGAGAGCCTACATAGAGTAAACTCCTTAAAAGCTGAGATCCAGAAACAACTAGCAAGAAAGGCGGCAGCAAACTATCAGGCACAGAGATCACGCCTTTACGAAACTGGTGAGCAAGCAGGTAGAGCTCTTGCCCTGCGAATTAGGCAGGTGGCAAGTAAGAACATTGTGACACAAATTGAATATCAGGGCCAAATATACGACAAATCTGGGGAAATTTTGGAGGGGTTTAGGAAATTTTATCAAGAATTATATCAGGAGGAAGCAGATGCAGAGGCCCCGAATATATGCTGGTTAGACATGGGTAGTAAGTTAAAATCAGGCCAGATCGATCTACTGGAACAAGATATTACAATGTCAGAGGTATTGGAAGCTCTGCAAGATCTTGCAAGCGGAAAGGCGGCGGGCCCAGATGCTATACCAATAGAGCTTTATAAAAGTCTAAGGGAGGAAACAACACCAATGCTCTTAGATCTATTCAATGGTGTTATGAATACTGGAATAATACCTGAGTCCTGGCAAGAAACTAATATAGTAATCTTTCACAAAAAAGGGAAATTTAAGACCAACCCGGGCTCCTACAGACCAATATCATTGATTAACAGTGATAACAAGCTATATGCCAAAATCATGGCCACTCGCATGGGAGGGATCATTGCGTCCTTGGTTTCCCCCTGGCAGCATGGGTTTATCCCAGGAAGAGGAACCACAAACCATATTAGGAGAGCAATTACATTATTTGACATCGGTGCTGCTAGGGGGGAGGAGGTTGCAATGATCCTCCTCGATGCGGAGAAGGCATTTGATCGCGTCAGATGGAGTTTCCTATGGAAGGTTATGGAGGCAAGGGGATTTGGCCCTAGATTTTGTCAAGCCATTCAGGCTATGTACTCATCACCTACGGCAAGAATTCAATCAATGGGGGAAAGATCAGATAGGATCAACATAACAAGGGGTACGAGACAGGGCTGCCCATGCTCTCCAATCTTGTTCGCGCTCTACATAGACCCTCTAATTACACAATTAATGAACAGTGCGCTTATCCAACCAGTAATATCAAATGGGTTTCACACTAAACTTCTCGCCTATGCGGATGATTTAGCAGTCATTACAAAAGATCCAGAGCTAGCTATGAGGGAGGTAGTTAATATAACCAGTCAGTTTGGAGATGTGTCGGGCTACCGACTAAATGTGGATAAAACACAGGTACTATGTTCTAAAAAAATAGCCAAGGTGGATAGAAGATATGTAGAATCTGTAGTTTACCTGGGTATAACAATAAATGCAGAACCAGGTAAAATAATTGACGATAATTACACCCCTCTTATCAAATCTATGGAAACAGATCTAAAAAGAATGGACTCATTAAAGTTGACACTGATTGGGAGGGCTAACGTCATAAAAATGACAATGTTTCCTAAGGTGCTTTATAAATTAAGGTCAATCCCATTTAAAATTGACGAGAAAATTATTAAGAAGATTGAGTCCATCTTCATGAAATTTTTATGGCAATATGGTAAAATAAGGCGGTCAAATAGATATATGTCATTACCACAAGATAGAGGGGGGTTGGGATTGCCAGATATTAAGAGTTATCATTTTGCATGTCTCCTTGCAGACATGGCTATCCTACTCCATCCGGGGGGCCCAACCCTCAGGCAGGCGGTGATACCATCAATTTTTCAGCTATTGGTGGGAAGTGAAGCCGTAGGGCTTTTATTAAGGAGGACCCAGAGGAGTTATTATAAGGAAATTGGATACAAGACGCTGGAAGGTATATGGTATATATGGAAAACTGTTAAAAAAGCACTAGATATACCCACTATCCATTACCGCACACCACTTTGGAATTCAACACTCTTTCCAAATCTTAGTAGGGATGGAACGTGGCGTCATTGGGAGAGTCATGGTATTGTGGAGTTGGGGCAAATAATGATCAGAGATCACTGCAGAACGCTTGAAGAACTCACACACCACTATTCACTACAAGGCTATCAAGAGTTCAAATACCTACAGATTGTAAATGGAATTAAAGCAATTAGGCCACGTATCACTCAGCTTGGGAAATTCGAACTAATTGAGTATTTGAAGTCAGGGGGCCATAGAATTAGAGATATATATAAAATATTTAACGACGCATCAATCAACGATATTGGAAAAATTGAAACCACATGGTCCAAAAAATTGGGAGATCCCGAAATAGACCTTGATAAAGCGTTAGATATGGATAAGAGGCTTCTGCGTTCCTCGAATCTCAGGGCCCAACATTTCAAAACTCTATTTAATTTATACTATACGCCCGAAAAATTATTTTCTTGGGGGAAAGCGACAGATAGTAACTGCCCCAGATGTGGAAAGGGTACAGCAGATCTTATATCCATGTTCTATGGCTGTGAAAAATTAAAAACTATTAAAATTGAAATAACACGGTTTTTAGAGGGGCTACTTGACGTCAAAATTAACCTATCCCCAACTTTGATAATAATTGGTTGTGATGTGAAATTAAATATGAGTACTGAGGCCGAAGCTTTAGTTTTTATTTCCGAAGCAGTCCTTAGGATTTTAATTAGCGCAGCCTGGAAGGATACAGAAGCCCCAACTTTTCAAATGTGGTTGTGTAGAATGTTGGGTATACATAATATTGAGGAAGCACTATATGATTTAAAGGGAGCTAAGCTAAGGGATATGGGCAAGCGACTTTGGGCCCCAGTAGCTACTTGGAGGACAGCAAAACTATAAATGAATGATTTACTGGCTGTGTAGATATTTAACATGTCAACTGACTCTGTACTGTTTAGTATTCTTTCTGCTTTTTCGCTTGATGATATAATGAAATGCTTCTATCTATGTATTTATGTACGCATTTATGAAAATGTATTTACCGGTATGAACTCTCAATAAAAATTAAAAAAAAAAAAAAAAAAGCAAAGTAATACCTTTAATGTTATGTGCTGCCAGTCCAGTAGGAGCGGTAACAACACAAGACAGCGATGACTTAGTCCTTTCCTGCAAATAACAAGGAATTGCTTTAATAAGGAAACTTTTTCCAGTTCCCGCTTCTCCACTCACGTACAGTCGGACAGGCTTCAACGACGTACATGAGCACTCTTTCTTCTCATGACTTAATCCATGATCAATTTGCTTGGTAACTTCATCATATATTTTCCTCTGCTCAACGTTGAGTTGTTTTTCCAAGTCTTCTAAGTTAACCGCATCCTCCTGAGCATGTGCCATGGCTCTTTCCACTTCATTCATAGCAGTGGCAGCTTCATTTTCGATAATAGGTCCTCCTAGTGGATCCTGACTCAATGAAACAGAACTCTGACTGTCCTGAGAACTGTCTCTGGCAATCTCGGCTGCAATCGTTGCTTCCTGCTCAATTTCCAAAGTCAACATTTCTTGATATTTGGGAAAAGCAGGACATTCTATGGTCTCCTTAGCAGCAGTGAAAGAGTCTTCGTAACAGAGGAAATCTCCAAGCAGTTCCTCTTCTGCACGCCAAGGCTTGAAAAGTTGCAAAAGTGCTAAATAGAAAAACTCCTTTTTTTCTGGAGATTCGCCACTCAATTTTCGATGGTTTACTAATTGGCATTTTCTTTGCTTGACCAGACATCCCTCACTTCCAATTACAGCATACACTCCTTTCTCAATATCTTCTTTGATGTTCCTCTTGAATATATAATTTTGTAGAACCTCATATAGACAAACATTCTCAAGGTGACTGCTTCGATTTGGATAATATGTATCCAACATGTTGGTCTTCAAAATGTCGGTACTGTTTGGTTCCTTTTCCGCCAAATACTCAATTTCCCGGACAGGTTTTAGAACTCGATTTCGCGTTGCAGCAAGACCAAGACTCGCCCAAACGATACTCCTGGATTTGGCATAGAGACTTGCTGAAGACAATCGGTCAGAACATTCGTAAGCTCCGATTTCTCGATGCGACAACATTTTCAGACTGAAACTGTACAACTTCTTGCTGAGGCTCTTTTCATGGGAAATGTCCTCCCACATATCCTTCAATTCTGTCTTTTCTTTTTTGGTGATGTAAGATGTCACATACCGAGCCACAGCCATACAGTTGTCAGCCACAAACTGTATATCCATGTTAGCATTCCACATGGACAAAATCACTGGGTTGTAGTCGTTGATGTACTTGGACTCTTCGTTCCTTTTCAAATTGTATGTATTTTTGGGTGATTTCCTCGTCACATTATGTCGCAGAGAAGACATCAAACTGTTCACTCTTCCTTTAGAAATCACCGGTCGTGGAAAGTTGAAACGACATTTGGTGTAGAACTTGTCCTTGTTTCTGAATTAACGACGACAGTACTTTCCACAACGATGGCTTTGGAAACGTAGAACTTGTTCTCTTAGGCTTTTCTTCTCCGTTGCGTTTGGAACAGCACACGTAGAATACTGTTCTATGAAATTCATCACTAAGTCATCCGGATCTGTTCCAAATTTAGGTGCATCCTTGATCCACAGCAACATGTGTATATGAGGAGCACCTCTTGCTTGGTACTCCTTTCTCTAGAAGAAATCCAACACCTCTCCAAGAGGTGGATTCTTCTTATTTGTGATGAAAGACATCATAGCTTCAAATCTATGATTGAAGTACCTGAATACATTCACTGGATCCAAAGAACACAGTTCTCCAGGTGTCTTGAATTCAATGTTTTCAATATTTCTGTTGTTTCCTTCTACTATCATGCACAGAGTTATCTCTTGCTCTACCAGTAACATTTTTGATTGGTCTATCCTTTCCATTTAAATTGCTTCTCTTTTTCTGGACTGAAACATTTTTTGTTGAAATACTTTTTTTACTACAAATATTTCTTATGAATGATTTCATGCTCTTACCCGGAGCTTTCTTGGTGATTTCACAAGTTTTTTGGGGAGAGGACTGCTGCAATAATAGATGATCCAGCTGTCTTTGACGTTTTGTAGCCTTTCTAATTCGATTCTTAGTTGGCATTTTTCAAATTTTGAAATGATCTGCAGTTGAATCTGTGGAAAAATATAATAAAAAATGTTATTAACCACTATTACCAAACAGTAAATGAATAACAGTCATCAAAAACTTAACACCCTACTTATTATTTAACATAGCAAATCTTTTGCACCACCACTGCGTCACAAAAGTGACGCACAGTGGTACAAAACAGGCATACACCTATCATAAATCTCTCCCTAACATTTTAAATGATTGATTCAGGATGACGATAAGGTGTGGCCTATCTAGAGGTTTGTTTGGACCCAGATATTTGGACTGGGGTGAATGTGTGTCATTGATCCACATTCGGTCCATCACCTGTTTTGTTTGTTTGAGGTGAGGCCAACACACGGTTGCAGATGAGATTTTCGCTTGTTGAAGAAAACAAAGGAGATAATACATATGAAGGCCTACCAATGAAGTAGGTCATGTCCACTTCACTCTTGAACAAAGGGCAGACCTCTTTTGAATCTGTGGTCACACCTAAACTTCATCTACACAATGTCATTCATAAACTTAGGAAACACTAGTGATGTAATTGAAAAATGTGGAGTTTCTTTTCCTCATTTCAGAATTACATCACCTGTGTTTCCTCATTGACTTAAAATGTCCTTAATACACATGAAAGCGTTTTTTTGATTGCCCATGCACCATTTTTGGGTCATTTTTAACATGGCTATGTAACTCCCATAATCAAAATCTAAATTTGCCAAGCACAGGTGGGAGCATATTTACAAGAAACTTGCCCCATGCAGAAAGCTCTTCAATTTAAATGGGAAAAATAACATCATAGACACTCAAATGCCTTTTAAATATGCTCCAAACAACCTATGAAGTTCTAGCAGTACATATCCAGAAATATAATTGATTTCAAAAAAAGTTTTAGAACACAACATATAAATCAATTGTATACCTACATTCAAGATGAAATGACTGAAAATGTCCTTGAGACACATGAAAGCGTTTTTTTGAATGCCCTTGCACCATTTTTGGGACATTTTTAACATGGCTATGTAACTCCCATAATCAAAATCTAAATGTGCCAAGCCCAGGTGGGAGCGTATTTACAAGAAACTTGCCCCATGAAGAACGCTTTCCATTTAAAAAGGGAAAAATAACATCATAGACACTCAAATGCCTTATAAATATGGCCCAAACAACCTATGAAGCTCTAGCAGTACATATCCAGAAATGTAATTGATTTCAAAAAATCATTTTTAAACACAACATATAAATCAATTGTATACCTACATTCAGTTGGAAATGACTGTAAATGTCCTTAAGACACATGAAAGCGTTTTTTTGATTGCCCTTGCACCATTTTTGGGACATTTTTAACATGGCTATGTAACTCCCATAATCAAAATCTAAATTTGCCAAGCACAGGTGGGAGCGTATTTACAAGAAACTTGCCCCATGAAGAACGCTTTCCATTTAAAAAGGGAAAAATAACATCATAGACACTCAAATGCCTTATAAATATGACCCAAACAACCTATGAAGATCTAGCAGTACATATCCAGTAATGTAATTGATTTCTAAAAATCGTTTTTAAACACAGCATATAAATCAATTGTATACCTACATTCAAGAGGAAATGGCTAAAAATGTCCTTAAGACACATGAAAGCGTTTTTTTGAATGCCCTTGCACCATTTTTGGGACATTTTTAACATGGCTATGTAACTCCCATAATCAAAATATAAATTTACCAAGCACAGGTGGGAGCGTATTTACAAGAAACTAGCCCCATGAAGAAAGCTCTTCAATTAAAATGGGAACAATAACATCAGAGACACTCAAATGCCTTATAAATATGGCCCAAACAACCTATGAAGCTCTAGCAGAACATATCTAGAAATGTAATTGTTTTCAAAAATCGTTTTTAAACACAACATATCTGTTTCAGCTTACATGAGAGACCATGGAATGGGCTCCATGTACAATAATATCTTGTGTTACTGCATGCCAGAATGCTAAACCAAATATGCAATTACAATTTCTCAAAGAAACAAAATCTATTTGTATAACACTTGAGACAAAGCCACATTTTAAAAATACAGCTTTCTTCATCATTTTCTCCTTAAATCATACTATTCTCTATCTAAATTAAATAAATCTTTTCTCACCTTAGCAAATACTTTTTGAGTTTCAAAACAGTCTCAGAAATACTCCAAGTTGTCTTCAGCAGAACAAAGAGGATGCACTCCAGAGGCTGCAGCTATAGAAAGCACAGAAATGCTGATATTCATTACACATATCTCTCATATTAGCCAATCATAACTCTTCCCTCTTTTTTTAAAAATCAAAACCCTTCCCCCCTCTGCCCTCTCTGCCTTTTTTGCTTAGCAACCACCTCCTGAAAGACCTCTCATGTTTGCAAGTTCACACAACAATGTTTCAATTGAACTCTGAACTCCCAGTGCACCTGCGTATCCAGTGCAATCTTTCATTAAATGTTTTTTCCTTGACCATTCAAATTACATCTTTCAAAGAACACATCCATGCACCCTAACTTTCTGTTTTCAGAAATGGAAATGCACCAATCACTGCTAATGAATCATTAGCACTGGAAATCCACAGTTTTTTTTCTTTAAAAACTCCTACTGTTTCAACTGCCCTTTCATTACCACACTTCATCTGACTGCTGCCCAACCTTCTCTCACCATGTCTAATGTCTGGATTGTTGGACGTATTTACATCTACTGGGCTCAAAGGTATGCTGAGAACAGAAATTTACCTAACCTCAATTTACAAGATGTGGAAATTAAGTGGTTGGGCCAAAGAGGATTAAAATGTCACCAATTGATACCATTGGTGAAAACCTTTATGCATTTGCCAAAACCTGACCTGTTAATTGTGCACTGTGGAGGTAATGATTTGGGCACTTTGACTGGGGTAGGTCTGGAAATGCTTTTAAAGGACACCTTTGAGCAATTAATGGCACTTTTTCCTCAAACTGCCTTGGTATATTCCAATATATGCCAAAGACAGAAATGGAGGTGGTCCAACCAATTTTGTCCACAAATTGAGAAGTCGAGGAAGCATGTAAACAAATCTGTTTCAGCTTACATGAGAGACCATGGAATGGGCTCCATGTACAACAATAACTTGCGTTACTACATGCAAGATATCTACAGAGGAGATGGAGTTCACTTCTCAGATGAGGGCAACAGAATTTTCATTTTGAATTTAAGACTGTGCATTGGTACCTACTTATAAGTACCAAAATGTACCATAAACCCAAAAGCTCTTCTCAGAGCTACCCTACATCTGATCACTCACAATTATTATTTTTCTCTAACTTTTTTCTCTAATTTTCATCAAACTACGCTCAAAGAGCGCTACCCGGTACGCGAACTGGAAGCTAACCGCGCAAAATTTTAAAAAAAAATGTTTTTTTCCCGCAAATATGGTCCTCCTCAGCCACCCTCAGAAAACCTAGGGGGTCAAGATACATCTACCGTGCCCCCTTCTACCCATTCTGAACATTATTTGCCCTCCATCTTGTATCTTAATTCGAACGAAACACAAAATGGTGGACTCCCGTTACGCTGCTGGTTCGCGGACCGGGACGCATACCGGGAAGCGGTCCAATAAAAAAGGTGGGAAAGTAATTCACAGAAAAACGACTGGAGACACTCTCACCAAATATACATTAGCTCATACTACATAACAATCCCTTTCATTTTCACAAATTTGATTGAAATTCCATTTAGCCATTAAGCCTGTAGACCTCTCTAAATACCGTGAGGTAAATTACTTCACAAAACACATCTGAAGTGTTGGAATTGACAACCAATGAAAATGTTACTTTCATTTTCTACTTTTATTACCTGACATTTGATTGGTTATATACCTGAATATATATAAAGGAAGAGAAGAAAACACAGCCATTTTGACTGCTACTTCTTGTTGTACATTACATTTGAATAGTTACTAAAGACTTCAACTTGTTTGTGAAGGTAAGTTGTTATTTTTAAAACTGAAGTATATTGTGCACTATAACTTAATATGGTAAACTTTTTCTGATAGTTATATACTATCCCTCTGTAGTAGTTATAGATTTAGATAGACTTCTCTGTTATAGTTATGGATGGAGTTAGGCTTCTCTTGGTTAAATCACATACACTTTTTTATAGTCCTACTTCCACTCTGATACTATACACTGCCAAAAGATAAATTCAGTGATAAAAACTGCCTATCTAAAATTAATCCCAACAGTGCCCTATCTCTACTAATATATATTTTTTTAATCCAAATTTCAGGCAAAATGGAAGGCGAGCAGCAAGTTCAATTTAAAATTGTACTGCAAGAGAGCAGCCAAGGAAACATTGATGAAAATCAAAATGAATTTATGGATGAAAGTAGGGACCAGGAACTACTGCAATGTGTGGAAGCAGTGGATAACCTGCTTAAAAATGAGGACATTTTACACCCTCATAGACTACAAAATATATTCAATGACAATTATGAAATTTCTGACAATGAAATGTTAGAAAGTTTAATAAATTATGAAACACAATCAAAAAAAAATGCTTAAAAAATAAAGAAAATAAAAAAAATCAACAAAAACAACAAACAATTAACATACAGTATTTGAAAAGTCTATCATTCTTTTTTCCTTATAGTACGCTGCCCAGAACGCTTTCCGGTTCGCGGACTTGGCGCTCACCACGCAAAAAAAAAAATGTTTTTTTTTTTGGCCCTGCTGGGCCCTTTTAAAACCTCCACATAAAACCTAGGGGGTCAACGAGGATCTACTATGCCCCCTTATGGTAATTTCCCCCTTTGTTTTGGCCTCCTCTTGTCTCTCGATCCTACCGAGAGACAAGATGGCGGCCGCTCCGGACTGTTTAGAATGTTGACAGACACCAGAGAGCCAATCAGCTTCGCATCGCAAAGTTCCGTTACGCGAAAAGTACGCGAACCGGAGAGCTACCCGGAGCGCTGTTACAGATATATATCTTTTTTTGAACGTTAATTTCTCAAAATACACTGGAGCACATATATTGAGACCTAGCAAAGTCCCTACAATTTTGCAAAGTTTCGTGCAAATCCATTCAGCCATTCGGGCTAAAAGTGAGGCCAACCGCCCTATGGAAATTAACATGGGAAAAATGCGTTTTGGGACCCCCCTTTTTTCTCGGCCCCCCCCTTGACGAACCCCCCCCAAAATTTTCAGGGGGCTGCTCAGAAACAAAATGTGCCATTTCCCTGAAAATTTCAGCCGATTCCGTGCACAAACGCCAAATATATATATATATTACCTACTGGTAGGTAGTTATAGTTAAGATTTTTTTCAATGTTAAATCTCAAAATTCTATTTGAAATAACTTTGGCATCGGTTGACGAATCTGCCTGAAAATTTCCTCAAAATGGCCTCGTCAAGCTCCAGTCCTTCCCTGAAAGTTTGTGGGGTATGCGTCAAGCGGGGGCCGAGATAAAAGGGGGTCCCAAAACGCGTTTTCCCCATGTTAATTTCCATAGGGCAGTCGACCTCACTTTTAGCCCGAACGGCTGAATGGATTTACACCAAACTTGGCAAAATTGTAGGGACTGGTAGCCCGATGTTCCTTTGCTATATCTCAAGATATGTGCTCCAGTGGATTTTGAGTAATTTAGGTTCAAAAAAATATATATATATCTGTAAGTGCGCCCCGGTACGCGCACCGGGAAGCGCACCGGCCGTGCTACGCGACTTCCGCGCGGAAAGCTGATTGGCTCTCCGGTGTCTGTAAACATTCCAAACAGTCCGGAGCGGCCGCCATCTTGTGTCTCGGTAGGATCGAGACATGAGAGGGGGCCAAACCAAAGGGGGAAATGACCATAAGGGGTCAGAGTAGACCCTCCCTGACCCCCTAGGTTTGATGTGGGGGTTTTAAAAGGGCCCGCGGGGCCCAAAAAAAAGGATTTATTTTTCGATTTTTTGCGGGGGGAGCGCCCGGTACGCGCACCGGGAAGCGGACCGGGGACTGCACCAGGGAGCGTACTATGGGGAAAAAAGAATGACACTTTTAAAAATTGTATGTTTATTAATTGTTCTTTTTGTTGGTTTTTTTTTTATTTAAGTACCAACATGTTGGTACTAAGCATGAGCGGATTTTGCGGATTGGCAATCCGCGAATTTGCGGATTTGCGAACTCGCAATCCGCAAAATCCGCGAATTCCCGCGAATTTGCGGATTTTTTTTTTTTTGTGTTCGCCCGTGTTTCTGCCAGTTCGCGAGGGTTTTTACAATTTCGCAATTTGCGAACTTACCTGTCGGGTCGCAAGTTTTGCGAACTTGTTGTTTCTACGTGTCCAACCTGTTTGGGACACTCTTCTTCATCACTGCCACTCTCTGTCACCACTGCCACTCTCTGACTACTCATGCCACCCTCTGGCCCACCCATGCCACCCTCTGTTTCATCACCACACCCTCTGGTTGTCCAGTGTACATTATTTTCGGCAAAGCAAAGCACACCTTCCCTGCCTCAAGTGACCTGAAATAATTTGGGGCTGATTAATGTGTCACAGAATATTTTTTTAGCTGGCACCTGCTTCCTTAGTGCGCCCTGATTAGTGATCTTTTGCACTTGCTAAGTGCTTTCATTGTTGCAAAATTAGTTACAACACCTGCCCTGCCCCAACTGACAATAATGAATTAGGGGCTGATTAATGGATTTTAACTTCCAGCCTGGCTCCTGCTTGTCTCCCTTAGCTGTAATTCATGACCTTTGTGGCATATGTGTAACTATTCTGAGGTTCAGAGCAGGGTCACATAATAGTTTCAACTGGCAACTGAACTCTGGAGGGGCCCCTCAGGAAGCACTACAGGAAATGGCTACTAATGATGTGCCTGAACTTTTGAACCTGGTAAGTAGTTACTTTCAGTTTTGCTTAGATCGTATTTCTGCAATTTCGCACTTATTCGCGGGGCGCGAACTCACGCGAACAGTGCGAGCAGTGCGAGCAAAATCCGCTGCTCGCGGATTTGCGGATTTTGCAGGAAATTCGCAAATCTCGCGGATTGCGGATTTCCCGAAAATCCGCAAAATCCGCGAGCGGAACGGATTTTCCGCCCATGCCTAGTTGGTACCAATGCAGAGTCTATTATTTAATATACACCGTCTCCTTTGTAGATATCTTGCATGTTGTTACAGAAGTTATTGTGGTATATGGAATTCATAGCGTAGTCTGTCAGGAAAGCAGAAACAACATGGAGGCAGGAGATGATAAAGAGATGTTAAATACACATTGGAGATAATATAGTGGGAGAAAGGAAGTAACTATGAGCAAACTTACTATGTAACACAAAAAAGTTGCACAGTATACTATAAGTCTCACTTTATATTTTGAACATTTTTGATCTACATGATGAATTACATATAAAAATGAATAATGGCCCGAACAATTTTTGATTATTAAATATAAATTTATTCTTCTGATTCTTTTTCATAATTTAATAAAACTTCTAATAATATATTGTCTGGAATGTCCTCATTTTTATTCTGTGATTCCATTGATTCCACACACTGAACTAATTTATGGTCCAGAGACTCATCCATAAAATCAAAGTCATCATTTTCAGCAATTCTTTCTTCTGTGTTGTTGTCCAAAACAATTTCAAAAGAAATATCCTGTTCTCCTTCCATTTTGTTGCTGTAGATTGCATTAAAAAAATATATCAGTAGAGTTAGGGCACTGTTGTGTTTAAGTTCAGACAGGCAGTTTGGATTTTTTAATAGTGAAGCTATCTTTGGGTAGTGTATGGTATTAGGCTGGAATTTGAAATATATAAAAGTGTATGTGATAAAGCCTAAGTAAATTTATAATAATACAAGGGAAGCCTAACTCAATCTATAACTATAACAGAGAAGCCTATCTCAATCTATTTCTATTACAGTGGGATAGTATATAACTAACAGAATATTTTTTCTCAAATTACCTTAAAGTGCACAACATACTTCACTTTTCCAAATAACAACTTACCTTTAAGAAAGCAGTTGAAGTTGTCAGTGTAATTTTCTTTCAAATGTACTTCAGGAAGTAGTAGTCAAAATGGCTGTGTTTCCTTCTCTTTTTTTTATATATATTCATATACATAACCAATCAAATGTCAGGAAATAATCGTAGAAAATGTAAGAAACTTTTTAATTGGTTGTAAATTCTAACACTTCATATGTGTTTTGGTCATGTAATTTACCTCAGGATATTTAGACAGGCCTACAGCCTAAATGTCTCAATGGAATTCCACCAAATTTGGGTAAATGGTAGGGACTGCTATGTAGTAGGGCCTATTCTATATTTGATGAAAGTGTCTCCAGTTGTTTTTCTGTAAATTACTTTCCCACCTTTTTTTATGGAGCGCATACCGATGGGCGCCCCGGTACGCGCACCGGCAGCGTTACGGGAGTCCTCCATTTTGTGTTTCGGTACAATCGAGACACAAGATGGAGGACAAACAACGTTGGGAATGGGTAGAAGGGGGCACTGTAGTCACTTCCTGACCCTCTAGGTTTTCTGAGGGGGGCTTAGGACGCTCATATAGGCAAAAAATAAAAAATAAATTGAAAAATTTCGCGGGGGAGCGCTCGGTACGCGCACCGGTAAGCGTACCGGGGAGCGTACTTTGGTGAAAAATAGTGAAAAAAGTTAGAAAAAGATAAACGTTTTGAATGATCAGAGGTAGGGTAGCTCTGAAAAGAGCTTTTGGGTTCTGTGGCTGATTTAGGTACCTACAAGTAGATTCCAATGCACAGTCTTAAATTTAGGAGGAATATTCTATTCCCCTCATCTGAGAAGTGGACACCATCTCCTCTGTAGAAGTCTTGCATGTTGTAACGCAAGTTATTATTGTATATTGAACCCATTCCACAGTCTCTCATGTAAGCAGAAACAGATTTATTCACATGTTTCCGTGCTTTCTCAAATTGTGGACAAAATTGGTTGGACCAGTTCCATTTCTGTCTTTTGGCATATATTGGAATATACCAAGGCAGTTTGTGGAAAAGGTGTCATCAATTGATCAAAGTTGTCCTTTAAAAGCATTTCCAGACCAACCCCAGTCATAGTGCCCAAATCATTTCCACCACAGTGCACTATCAAGAGGTCAGGGTTTGGCAGATTTCAAAAGGTTTTCACCAATTCTATCAATTGATGACATCTCAATCATCTCTGGCCAATCCACTTAATTTCCACATTTGATAAATCAATGTTGTGATAATTTCTGCTTGCTGCATACCTTTGAGCCCAGTGGATGTAGCTATGTCCAATAATCCATACAGAATACATGATGTGAGAAGGTTCTGGTGCAGTCAGATGAAGTGTGGGAATGAAATGGCAGTTGGAACAGTAGGAGTTTACAAAAAAATAATTGTGGAGTTTCCCTGCTGTTGTGAATCACAAGCAATGATTGGTGGATTCAGTTAGTTGAAAACAGAAAGTTAGGGTGCATGGTTGTGTTGTGTGTAAGAAGCAATTTGAATGGTTAAGAAAAAGTCACTAAAAGCAATAATGCCCTAGATAAGCTGGTGTATTGAGAGGTCAAACATCCTTGCTGACTTAATTTGCAACATTGTAGAATAAACTTTTGAACCTGAGAGTTCAATTAGGAGGGAGTTGCTATGGTAACAGATAGAAAGGTCAGAGAGGGGGAAGGGTGTTGGTTTGAAAATAGTGGGGGAAGACTTTTGATTGGTTGAAATAAGGCATATGTGTGTAAAGTTAGAGATTTTCTATGCCAGTCTTGGTTTCAGTGTATTGAGTGCACACCTTTTGCTCTGCTAAAGAAAAATTGGTGTGTGTGTCTTACACTGTTTTCAATCTCCCAAAGCATTTGTGAAGGTAAGTAATGATTTATTTAATTTAGATAGAGACTTGTTTGCTCTATGGAGAATATTTGGAAGCAGATAGTTAAGTTTCAGTAGTGAAATTGTATGCTTGTACATAGGTCATGTGTTGTGTTTCTAAAATGTTATTCAAAAAACGATTTTGGGTGCAAATGAATGGTATTTTCATTTGGCCCTTATTTATGATTGCCTTGTGCAGCTGGTGCATCACTTTAAACATGGGAAATAAGTGATGCACTCGTGGCGCAAGGCCTTCATAAATAAGGCCCTGAGTTTGTGTCTTGCTTTTTGATATTACTTGCTATGAACATTTGCAAAATAGAGGATTTGTATTTTGTGAAACAGTGAGGTTTCAAAAGTGATATTGAGTGGTTGTACATAGGTTCTGCGCAGTGTTTCTAAAATGTTATTCAAAAACCGATTTTGAGTGCAAATCAATGGTATTTTCATTTGGCCCTTATTTATGATTGCCTTGTGCAGCCGGAGCATCACTTTAAACATGGGAAATCAGTGACGCTCTTGTGGCGCAAGGCCTTCATAAATAAGGCCCTGAGTTTGTTGGCTGGTGATTTGTTTTTTGCTTTTTGATAATACTTATTATGAACATTTGCAAGATAGTGGATTTGTATTTTGGGAAACAGTGAGGTTTCAAAAGTGATATTGAGTGGTTGTACATAGGTTCTGCGCAGTGTTTCTAAAATGTTATTCAAAAAACGATTTTGGGTGCAAATCAATGGTATTTTCATTTGGCCCTTATTTATGATTGCCTTGTGCAGCCGGTGCATCACTTTAAACATGGGAAATCAGTGACGCTCTTGTGGCGCAAGGCCTTCATAAATAAGGCCCTGAGTTTGTTTGCTGTTGGTTTGTTTTTTGCTTTTTGATAATGCTTGATATCAACATTTACAAGATAGAGGATTTGTATTTTGGGAAACAGTGACGTTTCAAAAGTGATATTGAGTGGTTGTACATAGGTTCTGCGCAGTTTTTCTAAAATGTTATTCAAAAAACGATTTTGGGTGCAAATGAATGGTATTTTCATTTGGCCCTTATTTATGATTGCCTTGTGCAGCCGGTGCATCACTTTAAACATGGGAAATAAGTGACGCTCTTGTGGCGCAAGGCCTTCATAATAAGGCCCTGATTTTTTTTGTTGTTGGTTTGTGTCTTGCTTTTTGATAATACTTGCTATGAACATTTGCAAAATAGAGGATTTGTATTTTGGGAAACAGTGAGGTTTCAAAAGTGATAATCAGTGGTTGTACATAGGTTCTGCGCAGTGTTTCTAAAATGTTATTCAAAAAGCGATTTTGGGTGCAAATGAATGGTATTTTCATTTGGCCCTTATTTATGATTGCCTTGTGCAACCGGTGCCTCACTTTAAACATGGGAAATAAGTGCCGCTCTTGTGGCGCAAGGCCTTCATAAATAAGGCCCTGAGTTTGTTGGCTGTTGATTTGTTTTTTGCTTATTGATAATACTTATTATGAACATTTGCAAGATAGAGGATTTGTATTTTGGGAAACAGTGAGGTTTCAAAAGCGATATTGAGTGGTTGTACATAGGTTCTGCGCAGTGTTTCGATTTGGGGGGAAAATCAATGGTATTTACATTTGGTCCTTATTTATTATTGCCTTGTGCAGCTAGTGCATCACTTTAAACATGGGAAATAAGTGACGCTCTTGTGGCGCAAGGCCTTCATAAATAAGGCCCTGAGTTTGTTGGCTGTTGATTTGTTTTTTGCTTTTTTGATAATGCTTGATATCTCCTTTTTCCTCTATCGTTCTATATTAACCTCATTCCTTTCATCCCTTCACTCTGTGACTCCCCTTCACTCACCCTCAGTCACCTTCCATTCCTGTTTCTTATTAATGTATCATCATTTAGACTCCTTTTCCTTTCCCTCATTTTCCTTTTACTTACTTCTCTTTCCTGATTTCGTTTTGGTATCTCACATCCTTTTAGTATTTTACTTATCTTCAGTAATTTGTTCTCCTTCTATTTCTTTTTCCCTCTTTTTTGTCTTTCTACATTACGACCCGTACCCTCCAGATATGCCCCCGCCGCCCAATTACCCTAAACATGCAAGATCCCCACATTTGAAATCACCAGAGATTCAGGTGGGGTTAAAAAGGCCATGTTTATTCACACATTGTATAAACATGACAAGCAATAACATGCATATCAAAATCACAAGTTATAACATAACTACATTTATGAGCATATCAGCTCCATGAGCATATCAGCTCCATCACCTTCCCAACCCTAAGGGAGGAACACCATCTGGTTCGCATCTCGCAACTGGGTATCCTACGCCAATTGCCGTGCACCTGCCCCTTAGAGTGGTGGGTCCCGCCCTTCTATCCTTGTCCGCCATTACCGGGGCCCACCTCTCGACCACCAGGCTGCCCAGGATCGCCCGGGAGGCTCGAAATCTGTCGCCCTAGCCTCCCCAGCCGGTGGTCACTTCCTCCCAGTGGAGAGCTTGCCATATCCCCCCTCAGAGCTGGCCTATGGAGCCCGGCAAGCGGGCTCCCATCCATCTTGTTTAGCCACTATTTACTGATCCCAGGTCTCTTCTCCGCAGAACGCCCCTCAAACCATTAATCTAAGGGACGGGTGGGTGGGAATTTCGGAAAGCCGGCCTGGATCTCGAGAATGGCCAGGAGCCGGCG
Source organism: Lissotriton vulgaris (assembly GCF_964263255.1). Lineage (NCBI taxonomy): Eukaryota > Metazoa > Chordata > Amphibia > Caudata > Salamandridae > Lissotriton > Lissotriton vulgaris. Next base: position 36,693 of record NW_028243932.1, on the reverse strand, counting down.
TGAGCAGTCAGGTATCCTGGAGTGATAGCGGGAACAGAGACCCCAGTCACAGGGAGTTGACCCTAAATAGGCCCAGAGTCTCCACCCCCTGACCCTCGGGTCACGCGATATCGCCAGAGCGGAAATGGGTCGTCCGGACGCCGATTGGGCCGTCCGCCCGACCAACCAACAGAGACCAGGAGCGAGCGGGGTCCGGAGAGGTCGGGTCCTAAGTGCGCGCGTCGTGATTCTCCACGCTTGTCATAGGACCGTACCCTCCAGATATGCCCCTGCCGCCCAATTACCCTAGACATGCAAGATCCCCACATTCGAAATCACCAGAGATTCAGGTGGGGTTAAAAAGGCCATGTTTATTCACACATTGTATAAACATGACAAGCAATAACATACATATCAAAATCACAAGTTACAACATAACTACATTTATGAGCATATCAGCTCCATGAGCATATCAGCTCCATCACCTTCCCAACCCTAAGGGAGGAACACCATCTGGTTCGCATCTCGCAACTGGGTATCCTACGCCAAGTGCCGTGCACCTGCCCCTTAGAATGGTGGGTCCCGCCCTTCTATCCTTGTCCGCCATTACCGGGGCCCACCTCTCGACCACCAGGCTGCCCAGGGTCGCCCGGGAGGCTCGAAATCTGTCGCCCTAGCCTCCCCAGCCGGTGGTCACTTCCTCCCAGTGGAGAGCTTGCCATATACCCCCTCAGAGCTGGCCTATGGAGCCCGGCAAGCGGGCTCCCATCCATCTTGTTTAGCCACTATTTACTGATCGCAGTCTCTTCTCCGCCACAAGGTGGCCAATGCCCACAGGTCTGACACCCTCCCCACCTGCGTTCAGAATAAATGACCAGAGTTCTTGGATAAACGTATCAGTTCCATAGTCCGACAAATGCACCCCATCCTGGTGGTACATTGCCTCTCCGGAAATCATCCGGTGCTGGAGGTAGCGCAAGCGGCCCTTCACTGAGCACAACCTTGCTAGTTCGCCGTTCAATCGCCTCACCGAGACGTTCAAAGATCTAGGACGCACTCCTGGGCCCCATGCCCTGAGTGATATCATGCCAGACCAGACTAGTTTTGTTGATGGGAACACATGTCCCAGCCAGGCAAACTCTGCTAGTAGGGCTTCCTTGACAGCCAAGCGCCCCCTGTCGACCATGTCGTTGCCTCCCAAATGCAAAATAATCCAATCCGGCGATTTGTGCTCCAGTGCTCGGAGCTCCTCGACGATCCGCCTCAAGTGTCGGATCCGCATCCCTCCAATGTCATGCCATACGAATTCGGTCTCGCCCAATGCGGCCGGTTTCACCACCTCTCTTCGATGCAAGCGCACCACCGCGCGACGCACGAAGGAGTGCCCGATTACCCATGCCACGGAAGCGGGCATACTAATCAAAAGGAGAGAGATGGAACAGTTAGACACTGCACACATATGCATTACAATAATTCAGGCCGTACATATCGTTTGTAGCAATCAGAGGTCCAGCGACTTACACCTTTCACCATGATGGGGGGCAGACCCGCCCCTGCCGCTAAAGTTGCGGCGCCAATCCTAAAGGAATGAGAAGAGAAACCCGCTGCTCCCAGTCCCAGGTTCCCCAGGGCCAACCCAAAGACTGCCTTTAACTGGTATTGAGACAGGCAATCCCCGTTTTCGTGGACGAAGAGAGATGACCCTCCCCCTGCTGGGCGTCGGGCTAGTTACGCCTGCATACGGGATACGGGGCAGGCAGCTATCCCTGGGGCAAGCCGCAACTGGATGTTGACCCCCTTTCCTGTTTGGTCTGTTTTGGACCGTCTCAACCGCACTACTAGGCCCCCCGGGGAAATGGAGATATCCTTGAGCTGCAGGCCCCCCCGTGGTCTACTCTGGAGGTCCCCACAATTTCACCCAGGCGGAAGGCCCGTAAAAGGCCAGGAAGAAGGCCGCCCCCAGCATGATTCCCTCGAATGGTGACTGGCAAATAACAGGCAGTACCCCCAAAATATCAATCAAGGTCGGGAGATCCAAAGGCCTACAACAGTCCCGCCGTGTCCCGCCTAATCGGGCCCATCCCGCTAAGGCCTTTCTGATCAAAAATGAAGCCCCAGGATCCCGCTCCCCCGCCAGTTTAGCAAAGAAGCCTATCGCCGCCAGGGCAGCCCTAGCATAGGACAAAGTTTTGCCCTGATCCCGCAGAACCTGTAAAAAGGCGTACATCGTTTCAGTTGCGAAGACCCTCCCCCCACCCAATCGTTCAACAAATGATTTGTAAACATTAAACTGCGACTGATAGGCGCGTTTGGTGCGATCACTCAGAGCGGCACCTACCAGCCCCGCTAAAGCGGGGCTCCAATTTTCCACAGTGACGTAGGGAACGTCATCATGCGCTCTTCCGCCTGCGGGTGGAACCTCCGGAAGTCCTGCAACTTGGAACGAGACAAAGCGTCAGCAGCATGGTTATCAACACCAGGTATATGCGCAGCTTTAAAAGTCAAATTCAATTTCAAGCATGCCAACACCAACAACTTCAGCAACCTCAGCACGTGTGGGCAAGTCGCCCCTTTCCGATTGATAACCTGGACCACCGCCATGTTATCCAACCAGAAGGTCACGACCCTGTCCCTGAAGCGCTCTGCCCACACCGTAACAGCCACCCAGATGGGAAAGAGCTCTAAAAAGGCTAAATTCTTAGTCAAGCCTGCTACGTGCCATTCCGCTGGCCAGACCGCCCCACACCAGGCAGGGCCCAAGATTGCCCCAAAACCCACACTACCAGCTGAATCGGTGTACAATCCTAGTTCTTTACTGGACACTGGCGGCGCGGGCCACACTACCCGCCCGTTGAAATCTGCCAGGAAATCCCGCCACACCTTGAGGTCCTCCTTCACCCCTGCTCTTAACCTCACCCGGTGATGCTTCTGGGTAAGACCCACCATCGCTCTGGCTATAGACCTCGAGAAAGGGCGTCCCATGGGGATGATCCGCAAAGCAAAGTTTAGCTGCCCCACAAGCACTTTTAACAGGTGCAAAGTCACCTTTGGACATGCTACCTCAATGGCTAGGGAAAAGGCCTTTACTTTGTCCATTGGCAATCTACATTCCCCCGCTACTGTGTCAATTTCAATGCCCAGGAAGGACATGCACGTGTCAGGGCCGACTGTCTTGCTCGGTGCCAGAGGCACCCCAAATTCCTTTAACATGGCCACCAGCTGGCTCAGGGCCAACGCGCAGGCATCCGACGATGCGGGACCCATTACCATGAAATCATCTAAGTAATGCACCACATCCGTACATCCTGACTTTTGCGAGAACACCCATTGCAGCATGGAGCTAAAGGTCTCAAAGTACTTGCAGGAGACCGCACAACCCATAGGCATACATCTGTCGTAATAAAATTGCTGTTGGACCTGAAAGCCTAACAAATGGTAATCCTCAGGGTGTACCGGCAACAAGCGAAATGCTGACTCGATGTCGGTTTTTGCCAGTAACGCCCCTCGGCCTAGCTCCCTCACTTTCTGAACAGCGGCATCAAAGGACGAGTACGTCACTGAGCACACCGCCGGGTCGATGGCATCGTTTACCGATGCACCTTTCGGTGCGGATAAGTTATGGATCATTCTGAACTGTCCCGGCTCCTTTTTGGGCACCACTCCTAAAGGGGAGCAGACAAAGTTCTCCCAGGGAGGAGCCGGGAACGGGCCTGCTACTCGGCCTAAGGCCCGCTCTTTCTCTACCTTTGTGACCACTACTGAGGGATGGGTTCTTGCTGAAACTTGGTTCCTACACTGAGTAATAGGAGGGACATGCGATGCTGGTATATGAAAACTGCTGGAAAAACCTTCAAACAACATCCTGGCAGCTGCCCTATCCGGGTACCTGCCCAACCAAAAGATCAGTTTCTCTATTTCAACAGGAGTAGGCAGATTAGACTTGGGGAGGTTTGATATCCTTAGGGGCGTTGCCCCCCCGTTCTTTGGATTTCTTATTGCACTTTGACTCAGGATGGGACTGGCGACCGCAGTAGGCGCATGCGTGCTTGAACTTGCACTGCCCGGGGGGCCACGTGCACCCTTTACCATTGAATGCCCAGCATGTACCTTTCTTCTCGCCCGGCCCTCCCTGGGAAGTCCGAAAGGGCTGCCTAGCCAGGTGTTCCCTATTGCTTACGCTCTCTAACCAAGCATTGACCTCAACCTGGTCCCAACAAATGGAGGGGTTTTCTTCCTTCGCCCAGAGAAACTCCCTATTGTATGTCAGCCAGGCAGAACCGCCATGAGTGGCGTGTGCCTTTACAATCTTATTAGTATAAAACACCAGCGGAATCGCCAACTCTGGCCTTTTCTCCAACAACACTGTAACAAAGCCGAACAACCAATTGGTTATAGTCTCCTCTATCCTAGGTCTCCGATCTCAGAAGGATTGATCCTTCCCATCCCTGTCCTTGTTATCCTCTTCTCGCCTCTTCGGCCTGATAAGGGAGAATATATCTACGTAGGCACCTCTCCAAATCTTCTCTCGCATTTCCGTACTAACATGCGTAGCTAACATCCCTGACTGGGACAACACGTTCCCCTGACTAGTTCCCACCTCGCTGCTCCTTAGCGTAGTGTCACCAGGCTTACCTCCTGTCGGTGGCACCGCTATCGCGGGGGCTGTGCTCCAATTGCTACGCTGGGCAATGCTTTGCGCGACTCGACTAAAAGCACCAACTGCCTCTGAATATCCTGCAATGCGCCCTGTTCAGTGACCTGCGGAGGCACCCATGGTGCTGTCACCCCAGCGCTCCCTCTCTCTAATACCCTTTCCGGGGATGATAATTGGCCCACTAGGGCGGAAACTGACGCCAGCACGCTATCCAACGGATCGCCAGCGGCTGCCACTGCGGCCACCGGCTGCGGTGGGAGTGGTGCCGGAAGGACCGTGACTAATGGTACCGCGCCTCCCGGCGCCAATGCCCTAAGCGCCTCCCTAATCTCAGACAAAACTGACCCCACTGGGTCTGCTGGTGTGACCACACCCGGCTCAGGATCCGAAGGAAAGACCCGATCTGCATCTAAAGGAGGAGTGGGGACGGGACCTACTGATCCCTCGTCCTGTTTCCTCCCAGCAGGGCCAGGCCTATTCTTCGTCCCTTTCCCTTTTGGCTGCGCCTTGGCCTTCTTCTTTAATGGCGGACAGGCAGCCTTCGGTAGCACCCCCCTGTGCGGCCGCTCTACTACTTTGGGCTGCTCATCCCGGGAAGAGTCACTCTCGTCCCCGCTATCGGGGTCTCCTTGCTCAACTTTTTTAGCAGCAATTTCATAATCTGCGCTAATTCAGGTTCAGAGTCCTTTCGCTTTTGTCCACCCTTTTTTGGCGCCATGCTAACTATCGCGTGCTTCGCACTACCTCGCTATAGCACCTAACGCGCCCTGAGATCCCTGTTCCCACACCCCTAAGCACCGTTCACGCAGCCCGGCAGGAGCCCGCACCACGAAGAACCCCACACACATCCGTAAGCCCCGTAAGGCAGCGACACTCCAATCCCTACCCTGCACCCACCGTGACTCACGGCTGCCCACGAGGCCCCCGAGGCACTTGACCCCTTACCTGGCTACACGAACGATGCTCAGTCCTTCTGCTTCTAGAATTTCAGAAAGCCGACCTGGATCTCGAGAATGGCCAGGAGCCGGCGTGAGCAGTCAGGTATCCAGGAGTGATAGCGGGAACAGAGACCCCAGTCACAGGGAGTTGACCCTAAATAGGCCCAGAGTCTCCACCCCCTGACCCTCGGGTCACGCGATATCGCCAGAGCGCAAATGGGTCGGCCGGACGCCGATTGGGCCGTCCGCCCGACCAACCACCAGAGACCAGGAGCGGGCGGGGTCCGGAGAGGCCGGGTCCTAAGTGCGCGTGTCGTGATTCTCCACGCTTGTCATACTTTATTTCTGTTTCTGTATCCTTCACTCTTGATTTATTTCTTAGTATACTTTTTTTGTTTTTTTTCCTCTTGACCTGTTTCTTCTATTTTAAAATATATATTTTACTAATTTAAACTTTTTTTTCTTTTGTCTTTCACAGATACAAAGTGTAGTTTTAACATGGAGTAAAGTTTTCAATAAATATATGGTAAGTGTGATTAAAAAAAGTAGTTTATCATCACCCTTTGCTTTAACTTCACTACTTTTCTCTCACCCTACCTCACTCCTAATTCCTTACTGTGCTTCCCTCACTTATTCTTATCCTCCATGTTTACTTCTCTTTCACGTACCTTTTTTCTGATTCACTTAGTCCCTTTCTGACACTCCTTCCTTTACTCTCTCTGTTCTTTCTCTCTATCACTCCCCATGTCTTACCCTTATTCACTTTTATCCACCCTCTTTCACTCCTCTTTACTTACACTCACTGCTATTTTGTTTCCCTCTGTCACCGCTGTTCCTTTTCTCTAGTTCTGTCACTACCTGTCATTCCCCATCCTTTACTCTCCTTCCTTTTACTTTCATCACCCATTCACATTCTCCCAAAACTTCAACTTTAGTCTTCTTCCTCTTTCTTCTCTTCTTTTGCTCCCTTATTCATTTTCCTTTTCTCAGTTACTTCCTCTTATACCTTTTCTCTGTTTTACTATCTATTACAGTCCCTCTGTGTTCCTCCTCTAGCTCTCTTTCTCTTTACACCACTGTTTCTGTCCCCTTTTCTCATGCTCTCTCATTCTTTTTTTTTTTTGGTGCGCTAACGGGACACGCCCCGGTACGCGCACCAGGGCACGCCGAAATACTGCGCTTACCGGTGCGCTCACCGGTACGCGCACCGGGAGCGCTCCAGGGTGAAAGATAAACAAAAGGAATATAATTAAAAAAAATTATATTATATTAATATACATTATAGGATTCAATTTTAGAAAAAAATACATTTCTTAGATATAGACATTTGGTCATAAATAACCTTAGAAATTCACAAAAAAAAACAAAGGTTTCACACCAGTTATAGTTAGGAATTAGCAGTTAAAAAACCTATGAAATTCACTGAAAAAACCAAAGGTTTCACACCAGTTATAGTTAGGAATTAGCATTTAAAAAACCTATGAAATTCGCTGAAAAAAACATAGGTTTCGCACCAGTGATAGTTAGGAATTTGCATTTAAAAAACCTAATAAATTCACTGAAAAAACCATAGGTTTCAAACCAGTTATAGTTAGCTGGAAATTTTACTGACATAAAACCATTGAAATTCCCACGTTATAGTTAGTTGGACTCACTATAACTTGCGCGTGTAATGCACTGCTGATGACATCACATATTACATCACTCATGACATGGTCAGTGACATCACTCATGACATCACTGATGACACCATCCTTGTGACAGACTGACAGACCTCCTTTCAGTGTAATGTAACCTTTGAAACACATATTCAAAAATAGAAACTAACATTTTCAAAAAAATAGAGATACCCATACCAGTTACAACAACCAATTCAGTAATTCCACCATCTATATACACATCCACTCATTCACCAACAGTTCTATATAGTCACTCATACATATACTCACTCATCATATGTAGTGATACACCTATATATCCTGTTACAGACCCACAGTCATCTAAAAGTTACTCACACACATACTCACACATGCAAATAAACTATTGAACATCCATTTATTTGTATATACAGCTATACACACACTACCACCTTACTTCTAAGGAAACTTACACATACGTACTCTCTTAAACAATCACTTATAGAAACACATACTTATTTAAACAGGAACTCTTACAATCTGTCACTCTCACATATACTTACTTATATACATCAATACTCACATATACTAGATTAAAACATATGTCGTTACTGATAAAGACACTAGTGAGACAGTCATTCACTCAGTAACACACACATATACACACTCATCCACCCATACAGTCCTGCACATATGCTGTCTTCAAAACACATACAAACAGTGAGTCAGTCACCAACCCATGCAGCCACTTATACACAAAGAGAAACACTGATACATATATTTCAATATTTAAAAGTTACTCGCTAATAAATGTATTCACTAAGATACACTTAATAAGCCAGTTAACCAATCATTTAAAAAAAAAATCCTTTTACATATACATATATAAAACATTTATTTTTAAAAAAGACACACATTCACTGGATGGTGTCATCAGTGATGTCATGAGTGATGTCACTGTCCATGTCATGAGTGATGTAATATGTGATGTCATCAGCAGTGCATTACACGCGCAAGTTATAGTGAGTCCAACTAACTATAACGTGGGAATTTCAATGGTTTTATGTCAGTAAAATTTCCAGCTAACTATAACTGGTTTGAAACCTATGGTTTTTTCAGTGAATATATATATATACACACATATTACCTACTGGCGGTCGCCAGTAGGTATATATAGTTAGGATTTTTTCCCTATGGGATTTTTGAAAATTCTATGTCTAATAACTTTGGCGTTTGTGGACGGAATCGGCTGAAATTTTCAGGAAAATGGCACATTTTGTTTCCGAGTAACCCCTGAAAATTTGGGGGGGGTTTGGCAAGGGGGGGCTGAGAAAAAAGGGGCGTCCCAAAACGCGTTTTTCCCATGTTAATTTCCATAGGGCGGTTGGCCTCACTTTTAGCCCGAACAGCTGAATGGATTTCCACGAAACTTGCAAAATTGTAGGGACTGTTAGCCCGATGTGCCTTTGCTAGGTCTCAATATATGTGCTTCAGTGGATTTTGAGAAATTAACGTTCAAAAAAAGATATATATCTGTAACAGCGCTCCGGGCTGCGCTCCGGTTCGCGTACTTTTCGCACAACGGAACTTTGCGATGCGAATCTGATTGGCTCTTCTGTGTCTGTCAACATTCTAAACAGTCCGGAGCGGCCGCCATCTTGTCTCTCGGTAGGATCGAGAGACAAGAGGAGGCCAAAACAAAGGGGGAAATTACCATAAGGGGGCATAGTAGATGCTCGTTGACCCCCTAGGTTTTATGTGGAGGTTTTAAAAGGGCCCAGCAGGGCAAAAAAAAAAAATTTTTTTTTTTTTTGCGTGGTGAGCGCCTAGTCCGCGAACGGGAAAGCGTTCTGGGCAGCGTACTATAAGGAAAAAAGAATGATAGACTTTTCAAATGCTGTATGTTAATTGTTTGTTGTTTTTGTTGATTATTTTTTTTTCTTTATTTTTTAAGCATTTTTTTTTATTTTGATTGTGTTTCATAATTTATTAAATATTCTAACATTTCATTGTCAGAAATTTCATCTTTGTCATTGAATATATTTTGAAGTCTATGAGGGTGTAAAATGTCCTCATTTTTAAGCAGGTTATTTACTGCTTCCACACATTGAAGTAGTTCCTGGTCCCTACTTTCATCCATAAATTCATCAATGTTTCCTTGGCTGCTCTCTTCCAGTACAATTTTAAATTGAACTTGCTGCTCGCCTTCCATTTTTCCTGAAATTTGGATTAAAAAAATATATATTACTAGAGATAGGGCACTGTTGGGATTAATTTTAGATAGGCAGTTTTTATCAGTGAATTCATCTTTTGGCAGTGTATAGTATCAGAGTGGAAGTAGGACTATAAAAAAGTGTATGTGATTTAACCAAGAGAAGCCTAACTCCATCCATAACTATAACAGAGAAGTCTATCTAAATCTATAACTACTACAGAGGGATAGTATATAACTATCAGAAAAAGTTTACCTTATTAAGTTATAGTGCACAATATACTTCAGTTTTAAAAATAACAACTTACCTTCACAAACAAGTTGAAGTGTTTGGTAACTATTCAAATGTAATGTACAACACAAAGTAGCAGTCAAAATGGCTGTGTTTTCTTCTCTTCCTTTATATATATTCAGGTGTATAACCAATCAAATGTCAGGTAATAAAAGTAGAAAATGAAAGTAACATTTTCATTGGTTGTCAATTCCAACACTTCAGATGTGTTTTGTGAAGTAATTTACCTCACGGTATTTAGAGAGGTCTACAGGCTTAATAGCTAAATGGATTTTTAATCAAATTTGTGAAAATGAAAGGGATTGCTATGTAGTATGAGCTAATCTATATTTGGTGAGAGTGTCTCCAGTCGTTTTTCTGTGAATTACTTTCCCACCTTTTTTATTGGACCGCTTACCGGGAAGCGGTCCGGTCCGCGAACCAGCAGCGTAACGGGAGTCCACCATTTTGTGTTTCGGTGGAATCAAGATACAAGATGGAGGGCAAATAATGTTCAGATTGGGTAGAAGGGGGCACGGTAGATGTATCTTGACCCCCTAGGTTTTCTGAGGGTGGCTGAGGAGGACCATATGTGCGGGGAAAAAAACATTTTTTTGAGAAATTTTGCGCGGTTAGCTTCCAGTTCGCGTACCGGGTAGCGCTCTTTGAGCGTATTTTGTTGAAAATTAGAGAAAAAAGTTAGAGAAAAATAATATTTGTGAGTGATCAGATGTAGGGTAGCTCTGAGAAGAGCTTTTGGGTTTATGGTACATTTTGGTACGTATAAGTAGGTACCAATGCACAGTCTTAAATTCAAAATGAAAATTCTGTTGCCCTCATCTGAGAAGTGAACTCCATCTCCTCTGTAGATATCTTGCATGTAGTAACGCAAGTTATTGTTGTACAAGGAGCCCATTCCATGGTCTCTCATGTAAGCTGAAACAGATTTGTTTACATGCTTCCTCGACTTCTCAATTTGTGGACAAAATTGGTTGGACCACCTCCATTTCTGTCTTTGGCATATATTGGAATATACCAAGGCAGTTTGAGGAAAAAGTGCCATTAATTGCTCAAAGGTGTCCTTTAAAAGCATTTCCAGACCTACCCCAGTCAAAGTGCCCAAATCATTACCTCCACAGTGCACAATTAACAGGTCAGGTTTTGGCAAATGCATAAAGGTTTTCACCAATGGTATCAATTGGTGACATTTTAATCCTCTTTGGCCCAACCACTTAATTTCCACATCTTGTAAATTGAGATTAGGTAAATTTCTGTTCTCAGCATACCTTTGAGCCCAGTAGATGTAACTATGTCCAACAATCCAGACATTAAACATGGTGAGAGAAGGTTGGGCTGCAGTCAGATGAAGTGTGGTAATGAAAGGGCAGTTGAAACAGTAGGAGTTTGTAAAGAAAAAAAACTGTGGATTTCCAGTGCTAATGATTCATTAGCAGTGATTGGTGCATTTCCATTTCTGAAAACAGAAAGTTAGGGTGCATGGATGTGTTCTTTGAAAGATGTAATTTGAATGGTCAAGGAAAAAACATTTAATGAAAGATTGCACTGGATACGCAGGTGCACTGAGAGTTCAGAGTTCAATTGAAACATTGTTGTGTGAACTTGCAAACATGAGAGGTCTTTCAGGAGGTGGTTGCTAAGCAAAAAAGGCAGAGAGGGCAGAGGGGGGAAGGGTTTTGATTTGAAAAAAGTGAGGGAAGAGTTTTGATTGGCTAATAAGAGAGATATGTGTAATGAATATCAGCATTTCTGTGCTTTCTATAGCTGCAGCCTCTGGAGTGCATCCTCTTTGTTCTGCTGAAGACAATTTGGTGTATTTTTGAGACTGTTTTGAAACTCAAAAAGTATTTGCTAAGGTGAGAAAAGATTTATTTAATTTAGATAGAGAATAGTATGATTTAAGGAGAAAATGATGAAGAAAGCTGTGTTTTTAAAATGTGGCTTTGTCTCAAGTCATATACAAATAGATTTTGTTTCTTTGAGAAATTGTAATTGCATATTCGGTTTAGCATTCTGGCATGCAGTAACACAAGATATTGTTGTACATGGAGCCCATTCCATGGTCTCTCATGTAAGCTGAAACAGATATGTTGTGTTTAAAAACGATTTTTGAAAACAATTACATTTCTGGATATGTTCTGCTAGAGCTTCATAGGTTGTTTGGGCCATATTTATAAGGCATTTGAGTGTCTCTGATGTTATTGTTCCCATTTTAATTGAAGAGCTTTCTTCATGGGGCTAGTTTCTTGTAAATACGCTCCCACCTGTGCTTGGTAAATTTATATTTTGATTATGGGAGTTACATAGTGAGGTAATATGAATTTTTATGGTCAATTGTGTCCCCTATCGTAGACCCCAACGGCTCCATGTACGTGCTTCAAGTACATGTAAGTTCCCTCCACCACCAGCTATGAAGACGCAAATACATTTGCGTCCAACGTTAACATGTCCTCTTTCAGCTCCACCATGGATGGGTCGGATATTCAGTTCCTAAGTGTGCCTTGCCAACGTCTTTACATGGTGCACTTTCATGTTTCACTAGCTCTGGTGAGTTTAGGCCCTGATTCCTGCCATCGAGCCCTTTCTGCCTCCTGTTTCCGAAAACTACAGTCTGCTGCTTCCATGACCTTTTACTTACTCCCTGCGTGGCTAGCGGTGCCTGGCTCGGCCTGCTTGCCTGCCAAGACTGTATTTTGCCTTCAAGTTATCTGCTCCGCTCCTCGAAAATACATTCCTGTCTAGTAGTTTAGGTAAACATCCTTCCCAGCTGCAGAGCAAAGGGCCCGGCCTTTCTGTCTCCATGCAAGTAATTCATAGCTCCTGTTACCATGGTAGGCCCATGGCCCCCTTGCTTTACACGTAGACACGTAGTCACATATGCACGCACTAGCAGTCAGTATAGAATAGCCTCTGCCCGAGAGACCTTTTCTTCTAGATAATACAGTTCCTCAAACACTAGATACCAGATATGATTTGGGATTAGGTTGTTCTGACACCCCAGACCTCTGTCTCCTCATGTAGGGCTAAATGTCAAGTCCCCTTCACCCTCCAGTTACACGTCAATCACACGTCATGCTGCTGCGCGCGCATCTCTGCCACATGTTTCTGCTGACTCTGCAGGACTCTTCTAGGGATCCACCCACTTGTGACACCTCTATGTGACGTTTCTAGCACACACCTCCGTGTACGCCCTCGTGCACGCCTTCTGTTATGCACTTGTGTTCCTATCTCGTTTCTCTCAGCTGTTACGCCTTCTGAACCCATCACCACTGTAATGCATTGACTATATATATGATGTACTGTTAATAAAGTATTGTAATTCCCTTCCTGAACCCTCGTGGTGATGGAACATGATACCTGGTTTGAACCAATTCCTTTTTAAGGAATAAAACCCATACAAAACTCAGATGCCACGGACTCTGCCTCTTCTTTTTGACTGAGTTATTCTTATTGAACTTTACCGCATAAATTAAGTATAGGTAATTTAAATTTACCACATAATTGGCGCCCGAACAGGGACCCCTCCCCCACCTTATGCGCCGGCGGTGCGTTGCAGGCCGGGTCCCCTGCCACAGCGCTGACGGACAACTACGCGTACCCGCAGGATTTCCTGTATCTCCCTCAGGCCAACGGAGGTGACTGAGGCTGCGATCGACACCCAGACGAGGCGGTGAGGAGTGCGGAGGATCCCGACCAGAGCCTAGCTGAGAGAGCAAAGTCCGAGGTATTCAGAGGCCCACCAGTTCCGAAGTTCCGAAGTACTTACGTCACGAGTCGAGTCGAGTCCAGTCCGGTCCAGTCCAGTGTCGAGTTTCCGAGGCCTTCTGTTCCGTGCTTCCCGGTGAGTACCGTTGCTGGGGACGCATCTAGACGGGTGCATTAATTTGTGTCCGGTCAAGACGGGTTTGGGTACACAGACCCAGTCTGCACTGTTTAGCGGTGTATCTGTACTGTTTAGCAGTATATCGAGTATGCAGGTAGTTAGTTTTATTCTAGTTATTATTGTTCGTTTTACAAAATGTTTAAATGTGTTTTAATGTCGTGGTATGAGTGATTGTTCGATCTATATTATCGTGTGTACTGTATCAGTTGTGTTCAAGTGCAAGTAAGTATCAAGTCCCAAGTAGTACGGCTGAAACATGCCGCTGTTTTCCAAACTGAAACAGATAGGAACTAGAAAAGGGATCCTAGAAGAGGCAGTCCCTGTTCCACCTAGGGACACTCCAGGGCACTTTATGTACCACAAGCATGGCTTAGATGCCGTATTATATCTCGACTTGTGGGTAGACTATACCAAAGATTTAGCAGAGAATCAAAGATGGCCCGCTGCAGGGACATGGGATGCCGAGTGCATCATGAGAGTAGAAGAAGCATTATGGAAAAAGAAAGCCAGACAGTCACAGAAAGATGCCATTGAACTATGGCGTAAAGAATCACACAGACGGACAGAGAAAGCGCTCAGAAAAGCAGATAAACATAGAGAGGATTCAGACAAAGCCCAAGAAAACGTATTAGTTGAAGAGGGGATACGAGTAAAAGCAGAACAAGTAGACCGACAATGAAACACTCTCATGAATGGTATGTATCCTCTTCTGGCCGAGGGTCTACCTAAGGCCACTCCGGAAATACCGAAGGATCTGCCCCCTCCATTGGTTCCGACTAAATTACGCCACAAGACCTCAGCAGATATTTTCCTTTCTTCCTATCTAGACGATGTAGCTCCCTCATATTCTTCTGCACCTGCTCATGTACCCGTACCACCTGCTCCTGCTGACATCTCCCTACCCCTACAACATCCGCTCTCAGGTCCGCTGCCCCCACCTGTTCCCGTTGTTCCTCCCGGTACTCAACAACTGCATCCATCAAATCCTTTTGGGACTGGCGTGGCCCAGGACCCAACCCAGCTGCAGCAAGTACATTCAGGTTATGCTCAAGCCTCCGGTTCAGGAGGTGCTACGGGAGGTTTTCAAACACCCCCACAGATACACCGAATTACGATGAGCGATTTAGCAAAGGCACGGACACCGAAAGGCGTTCCGGCCGAACTACTTAGAAGAGAGCTCACAGACTGCAGATATGACCCAGTGCCTGGTACGTCAGGCCCCATGTTACTTGCGTCCCTACGTTTGAGACGCGTTACAGACTATTTAATGTTATTACCAGGAATGCCAGAACATCTAGACAAATTGTACAATTTTATTAGAACAGGAGAGGGGCCGGAGTCTGTTGCTGAAGTCATGTCACGTCAGAAAGTTGAGACTAAAGGTATGATAATGCGATTTCTGGTGAATTGCTTAATAAGAGAACACGATCAGGCAGGTTTTCCGCAAAGTGAGATGGATAGACTGATTAGATGGAGCCAGAATATGTCGGAGGGTAAACATGATAAGGAAAACCAAATACATCATATGGTTAGAAAGGTCCGTAAAGAAATAATACAAAAACATGCCCAGCGAGCACCCGACGAGGATCTTGAATTAGACGATCCAACTTCCTCGCAAGAGGAGGAGGAAACAGAGGATCTAGCAGAAACTTCGCAACAGTCAGACAAAGCGACAATAGCATATGTAGGTAAGGGAAAATACCTTAAGAAAAGAATACGTCCAGAAAGCAAAAGACTTTTTCTTTCTGCTATATCAAATCCGAAATCTCCTGAACATATGTTTCAGGCTACCGATAAAATACTTCAAGAATGAATGGGGTACCATGTACTCGATTCCATGGATGAACAAGAACTGGCCAGGTCAGCAGTACAATGGGCTGACAATTCTGATAAATATAGTAATGACGCCTTAGCACAGACCTTAGTGAACCTT
Organism: Lissotriton vulgaris; assembly: GCF_964263255.1. Classification (NCBI taxonomy): domain Eukaryota; kingdom Metazoa; phylum Chordata; class Amphibia; order Caudata; family Salamandridae; genus Lissotriton; species Lissotriton vulgaris. Next base: position 21,168 of record NW_028243932.1, on the reverse strand, counting down.
TCCCCTGACGAACAGAAATTAGCTGGAATATATATGATTCAGCATCTCATTACGTTGTTCAAAGGCCAACATTCTGATCCAGGTCCCCTACCTGATATTTTAATAGAGCTACTCTCGAATAGATGGAGAGGTCTAGGTACCGACTTAATTAAAGTAATTCTAGAACATCGACACAGGTATAGTGCTTTTCTGAATACACAGTTTGTTCCAGCTCCACCCGTAGAAAGAAAAATGTATTACATAGACAGACAGAATCCCTTGCGAGAAGTGCATCCAGTCAGGAATGATGATAATACCTTTAGACGCGTGTTTGTGTACACGCCCATAACAAAAATGGAACTATTAGAAATGAAGAAATTAGTGCCCAGTCACGATAAAGACCCTGCAGGTTTCCACCGTGAAATCAAAGACATGTTACTCATGGGTGATTATACCTATCCCGACATTATGAAAATATTGAAAGTATTATTGCCTGCCGGTATATACGAGAAACTCAAAGAAAAAGATTGGGAGGTGGGAGAGCAAAAGATTGATTGGGCTGCATTAGAGAATGAAGAAAATACTCGAACCCCAGGCCTAGGGCTTGGGGACAAAACTAAAGCATTACCAGGATTGTTAGTACAAGTATTGCCACGTTTATTAGCTACTAAAAAGGAGGACTGGGATGCAATCTCAGCCTGTAAACAGAAACCCGATGAAGACACTAGTGATTTTTATTCCCGATTTGAGAAATGTTTTGGTATTAATAGTGGCCTGAAAGCAAGTAGCGAGTCATATCCACATCTTTTTGTAACCAAGTTAGTCGAGAATTTCCTGCCCCAAGTTAAGAATCGTGTACAGAAGGTCGAGAGCACATGGCAAGCAAATACGCCTTCACAAATGTTACAGATGTTACAGTATCACCAGAACAGAATTAGAGAAGAACATGATCACGAACAAAGACGCATGAAAGACACGAAAATGAAAATGTTAGTAGCTCAGTCAGTTCCAGCTGACGGTCAGAAAAAGGGCATGACACAGTCCAATAATTCAGCAGCTCCTGTTAAAGGGACATGCAACTATTGTAAACAGCCAGGTCACTATATAAACGATTGTGCAGTTTTGAAACATAATATACTTACGGGAAAAACTAAAGAGAGACCACGTCAACCTAGACCAGATCAGGTACAACAACAAGTACCACAGAATATCCAGCCTATGCAAGCTTCACAACAGACAGTACAGACAGTAGCGGTACCACAGCCACAACCGATTGCTGCAACACAACATGCAACTCAACAGATGTACCAGTATGCCCAAACTGATTATCCCGATTATCAGCGATACACATGAAACAGCCTAGAGAGGGAAGTTGGCTTGCCTCTTATTGAGGTTCCTGTAGATCAAGAGGGTCCTTATGTACACAGTCAAGTATTAGGGAAAGACAGAAAGATTTTAATTGATACAGGGGCAAGCAGAACAACGATAAGTCACGACGAGGTTCCAGGGGCACCCCTCTCAGGCTCACAGAATGTTTCCCTTGGTTTTTCAGGCAAGCCTATTGTTAATGAAGTATCGCAACCACTTCCCCTTGCAGTTGGTCCATTGACACGTACTACAGATTTATTACTCACAAAGTCATGTCCAGAAAACTTGTTAGGTATCAAGACACTGAAAGCTCTAGGAGCTGTTATTTGCTGTTCTCCGGAAGGAGTAAGATTGTTTTTACGTGACTTTAAAGTTCACTATGTGTTGAGAGATATTGATCCCAGATTACAGAATGTACCTGCACATTTATGGGCACAAGGCCCCACTGATGTAGGTTGTATGCACATTACACCATATCGAGTCACACTTAAACCAGGAGTTGTTTTACCACGAATTCGACAATACAAGTTACCCCCAGATGCTGTAGTGGCCTTACTGAAAATCATTGACGAGCTCATCGCACAAGGAGTGGTTGTAGAAACCGACTCGAATTTATGTAATTCTCCTATCATTCCAATTCTTAAACGCACTGATCCAAATGCACCACCAGTTTATCGATTAGTTATCGATTTGCGCGAATTGAATAAATGCATTGTACCGCCGTACCCTGTGGTCCCAGATATCTCATCTCTATTGACAGCTATTGATTCTGAGGCAACGTTCTTTACCGTAATCGATCTGAAGAACGCCTTCTTTAGTGTCCCAATTGATCCAGAAAGCCAATATCTTTTCGGATTCTGTTTAAATGGACGAAGCTTCAAATTTGCACGCGCACCTCAAGGATTCACAGAAAGCCCCAGCATCTATAGCCAAGCACTGAAAAGACAACTCGACAGTATTCACATGCCTGACAACACTGCCCTACTTCAGTATGTCGATGATCTGCTGATCACCGCCCGAAGTGAACCTGAATGTGAACTAGCATCACTGACGGTTTTGCATTTCCTGGCTGACAAGGGGCACAAGGTGTCCCCTTCGAAGCTGCAATTCTGTGTTCAGCAAGTGGTGTACCTTGGGCACTTGCTGTCCAAATGGGGGAGACAGCTAACACCTGACCGCATCCAGTTAATTGCAAACATGTTACCACCCAGGACACAAAAGGAGGTGCGGGCTTTTATAGGCCTCACTTCTTACTGCAGACAATGGATCCCTCAGTATGCATTTCTAGCAAAGCCACTCATACAGTTGACAACGCAGGAGGCAGCGACATCGACTGTCCTTCCTTGGACTCAGGAACATACACAAGCTTTTGATGACTTAAAGAAAGCCTTATGTCAAGCACCAGTTTTAGCGACACCATGTTACAGCAAGCCTTTTACTCTTTTTGTCACAGAACGTGAAGGTACTGCATTGTCAGTACTCACTCAGGATCAAGCAGGTTCACACAAACCGTGTGCTTACTTTTCTAGTACATTGGATCCAGTAGCCCAGGCCTTGCCTGCGTGTTTGAAATCAGTTGCAGCAACAGCTCTAGCAATTAGACAAAGTGATTCCATAGTGTTAGGACATCAATTGACAGTACAAGTTCCACACTCCGTGGAATTTCTTTTAAACCGAACACAGACTCAACACTTGACTATAGCGCGACTGACAGGTTATGAATTGACATTATTTCAGCCACACATAGAAATTAGACGTTGTAATACATTGAACCCTGCCACACTTTTGCCATTAACTGAAACAGACCCATTGGCACATGATTGCATTGAAGTTATTACCATCACGACGAAACCCAGACAAGACTTGACAGACACCGCATTACCAGATCCAGACCTGACACTTTATGTGGATGGTTCATGCATGAGAACAAGTACAGGAGAGTTAGTGGCCGCCTACGCAGTCACGACAGAAACTGAAGTCATAGAAACGAATTGTATTGACACCCTGTCAGCCCAAGCAGCAGAGCTCATCGCTCTGACACAAGCCTGTATTCAAGCAAAGAACAAGAGAGTTAACATATACACAGATTCACGTTATGCATTCGGAGTTGTACACGACTTCGGACTACTCTGGCGAGAGAGAGGTTTTTTGACTTCTCACGGTGCCAAAATTCAGCACGGTCCCCTCATTCAAGCTCTGTTAGAAGCAATACATCTGCCTACAGCCATATCCATCATGAAGTGTAAGGCACATACAAAAGTCACAGATACTGTTTCCCAGGGTAACGACCTGGCAGACCGAACCGCCAAGCATACAGCTCAGAATCAGACTCACACCACTGACCTGACAAAGACAATAGTCCCGACACCGACACATTGCATGACAGTTAAGGATCCCGCCCTAGATGTAATTGACATACAGACACATGCTACACCAGACGAAATAAAGAAATGGACTGAACTAGGAGGGATCCAGACAGAACAGGGATGGATGACGAAGGGAAAATCTACATGGTTTCTTCCCGACTCTATGGTCCAAGTTATCATCAACACAGTACACAGTCCAGCACATTTAGGAGAAAAGGCCATGTTAGACAGTATTCAACACCTCTGGTTCAATAAACATTTACGAGCAGCAGCCAAACAGAAAGTGCGTACTTGCATGATTTGTTGCCAGTTCAATCCAGGTAAAAGCATTCCCGTAGAAAAAGGTGGATTTCATCCTCCCGATCACCCTTTTGAAGTCCTCCAGATGGATTATATCCAGATGGAACGCTGTCGAGGATTCAAATATGTCCTCGTAGTTGTATGTGCACTCTCCCGTTGGACAGAAGCATATCCAGTCCCAGATTACACTGCTCCGACCACTGCCAAGCAGCTGGTTTGTGAATTCTTCCCCAGATATGGTTTGCCCCGCATCGTATACTCCGATAACGGTCAGCCATTCTCGTCCGAGCTTATGAAGCAGGTATCACTCCTGCTAGGCTATCAGTGGGAGTTCCACTGTGTCCGACATCCCGAGGCAGCAGGTCTCGTAGAGAGACACAATCAGACTCTGAAAATTCGTCTTGCTAAGATCTGTAGAGAGAAAGGTGTCGACTGGATAGTAGCTTTGCCAGTTGCCCTCTTCTATATGAGAATGGTCGCACACTCCAGAACAGGGCTATCCCCGTATGAGGTGGTCTTTGGTAGGCCACCGAATATGTGGGGGACGCCTCTGCCTCGGAAAATTACCGATGTTGACTGTAATATGCTGACAGATTACCTTGCCTCCTTGATGTCTGCACTACAATCATGTCGTTCACAGGTCGCTGCAGCCTTTCCCGACAACACCGAGGTGAAACCGCATGAAGTTGTTCCGAGGGATCTCGTCTTCGTAAGGAATTTCGACAGGAGAAGTCCGCTGGAGCCCCGTTGGCAAGCACCGAAGCTAGTACTTTTGACCACAAGGACAGCTATTAAAGTCGAAGGCCGCAAGGGCTGGCCCCACTCGAGTCATATCAAAAAGTTTCATGGACTGCCGCCAGTTTCAGACTCCCAGCCCGGCCCTCCTCCACAGACTGACTCAAAACTCCCCCTGGTAGAGAAAAATTCTTCTCAAGAATATAAACTGAAATTGAGGTCTAGCAAGTCAGACAGTTTAATTGTTTAAGTCCTCCCCTAGGTGAATTGGTTAGACGAGTTTCTGACATGTATTCCTTAGACCCCAACAGAGAGAGAGATAGACAGAAACAGCTCAAGAAACATGAATATTGTAAATCTCTGAGTCTTATGATTATTGCTGCAAGTGTACTGTTACATGTATATTATCCTATTTTCAAGCGTGCACATTCTCCCTTCAATGTCACTGCCGAGCACTCTTTCAGTGAACTACCCCCGCATGAGTTATCTTACCGACTTGCGCTGCGCAACAACACATTCATTAGTATGTTACACCATTCCCATCAGACCAGCAATGCTACCAATTGTTGGATATGTGGCCGACTCCCTCCCTATCAGAAATACAAGGGAGTTCTGCCCCTCTTCCCGCACCCGTTCACACACAATGGTTCCTGTGGTGCATGGTTTAGTTTAATTAATTCCTTAAATTCAGATTCTGTAGTTTACCAGGGCAATTGGGTATGGGGAAACCTAACACTGTTTTGCATAAAGTATGTTTCCCTGACAAGGAGGGTCTTCCCAAAAGGACAGGAACTGATCTAGAAAATGAAGTATATGGATTAGGTAACTTTACACTTAACCTCATGATTCTGAGTGTTGAATCCGAAACAGAACCAGTCTTGCCCGCTATGTCCGTACTTCCAGTAAAAGGTGAATTATGTGTCAGAAAGAATGGTTCAGTACACCTGGGTCATAGTAAATGTACTACTGTGATCAAATTCAGTGATAAGGGCAAGTCTACATTCAAGGCTTCCCGTCATTCCTACTTCATTTGTGGTCATACCGCATATTTACGTTTACCTCTAGATTGGGATGGTACCTGTTACATTGCATTCCTTCTGCCACCTGTTTTTCTAGCCCCTCCTGATTATCATAGGGATACCCATCTAGTACACAATAGACCACAGAGAGATCTCCCGATTGTCGACTACACTGAAACGGCATGGGAGCAATACACAGATTTCAATAAAGGTTTCTTTCCCTACTTAGGTGCTGTCTTTAATAGTAAACTAATATGCAAATTAACTAGAACCCTTGAAGCTGTAGTGAATGAAACTACTTCCGCCCTAGGCAACCTGACAGAGGAACAGTCTGCTATGAGACTTGTCGTTCTTCAAAATCGTCTTGTCCTTGACGTCATCCTGGCCGATAGAGGCGGAGCTTGTAGAGTCATCGGATCGAGCTGCTGTGTTTTCATTCCAGAAAACGCGCCATCAGTATATAGAGCCATTACCCGTCTTCACAAGATTGCAAGTCTGATACACCAGAATCCAGGCACCTGGACTTGGTCCGGTTGGTTCTGGACCACGTTGTCAGCCTGGGGATGGAAAGTCCTATCCTTCCTAGGTATAGCCCTTCTTATAGTATTCAGTTGTTGCCTATGTCTGCAATGTGGGCCAGCGATTTGCGGCTTGTGCGCCACATCATGTATTTCTCATTCAAGTCCACATTCAAAACGCCGTAAGAAGAAAGAAGAGCAAATGATGTTACATGAACAGATTGATAGATTAATGAGGATTGATATATCATGAAGGGTCCGTAGGGGACAAGGAGGGAATGAGGTAATATGAATTTTTATGGTCAATTGTGTCCCCTATCGTAGACCCCAACGGCTCCATGTACGTGCTTCAAGTACATGTAAGTTCCCTCCACCACCAGCTATGAAGACGCAGCTATGAAGACGCAAATACATTTGCGTCCAACGTTAACATGTCCTCTTTCAGATCCACCATGGATGGGTCGGATATTCAGTTCCTAAGTGTGCCTTGCCAACGTCTTTACATGGTGCACTTTCATGTTTCACTAGCTCTGGTGAGTTTAGGCCCTGATTCCTGCCATCGAGCCCTTTCTGCCTCCTGTTTCCGAAAACTACAGTCTGCTGCTTCCATGACCTTTTACTTACTCCCTGCGCGGCTAGCGGTGCCTGGCTCGGCCTGCTTGCCTGCCAAGACTGTATTTTGCCTTCAAGTTATCTGCTCCGCTCCTCGTAAATACATTCCTGTCTAGTAGTTTAGGTAAACATCCTTCCCAGCTGCAGAGCAAAGGGCCCGGCCTTTCTGTCTCCATGCAAGTAATTCATAGCTCCTGTTACCATGGTAGGCCCATGGCCCCCTTGCTTTACACGTACACACGTAGTCACATATGCACGCACTAGCAGTCAGTATAGAATAGCCTCTGCCCGAGAGACCTTTTCTTCTAGATAATACAGTTCCTCAAACACTAGATACCAGATATGATTTGGGATTAGGTTGTTCTGACACCCCAGACCTCTGTCTCCTCATGTAGGGCTAAATGTCAAGTCCCCTTCACCCTCCAGTTACACGTCAATCACACGTCATGCTGCTGCGCGCGCATCTCTGCCACATGTTTCTGCTGACTCTGCAGGATTCTTCTAGGGATCCACCCACTTGTGACACCTCTATGTGACGTTTCTAGCACACACCTCCGTGTACGCCCTCGTGCACGCCTTCTGTTACGCACTTGTGTTCCTATCGCGTTTCTCTCAGCTGTTACGCCTTCTGAACCCATCACCACTGTAATGCATTGACTATATATATGATGTACTGTTAATTAAGTATTGTAATTCCCTTCCTGAACCCTCGTGGTGATGGAACATGATACCTGGTTCGAACCAATTCCTTTTTAAGGAATAAAACCCATACAAAACTCAGATGCCACGGACTCTGCCTCTTCTTTTTGAATGAGTTATTCTTATTGAACTTTACCGCATAAATTAAGTATAGGTAATTTAAATTTACCACAATAGCCATGTTAAAAATGTCTGAAAAATGGTGCAAGGGCATTCAAAAAAACGCTTTCATGTGTCTTAAGGACATTTTTAGTCATCTCCTCTTGAATGTAGGTATACAATTGATTTATATGCTGTGTTTAAAAACGATTTTTTGAAATCAATTACATTTCTGGATATGTACTGCTAGAGCTTCATAGGTTGCTTGGCCATATTTATAAGGCATTTGAGTGTCTATGATGTTATTTTTCCCTTTTTAAATGGAAAGCGTTCCTAATGGGGCAAGTTTCTTGTAAATACGCTCCCACCTGTGCCTGGCAAATTTAGATTTTGATTATGGGAGTTACATAGCCATGTTAAAAATGTCCCAAAAATGGTGCAAGGGCATTCAAAAAAGAGCTTTCATGTGTCTCAAGGACATTTTCAGTCATTTCATCTCGAATGTATGTATACAATTGATTTATATGCTGTGTTTAAAAACGATTTTTGAAAACAATTACATTTCTGGATATGTTCTGCTAGAGCTTCATAGGTTGTTTGGGCCATATTTATAAGGCATTTGAGTGTCTATGATGTTATTTTTCCCTTTTTAAATGGAAAGCGTTCTTAATGGGGCAAGTTTCTTGTAAATACGCTCCCACCTGTGCTTGGCAAATTTAGATTTTGATTATGGGAGTTATATAGCCATGTTAAAAATGACCCAAAAATGGTGCAAGGGCAATCTAAAAAACGCTTTCATGTGTATTAAGGGCATTTTAAGTCAATGAGGAAACACAGGTGATGTAATTCTGAAATGAGGAAAAGAAACTCCACATTTTTCAATTACATCACTAGTGTTTCCTAAGTTTATGAATGACATTGTGTAGATGAAGTTTAGGTGTGACCACAGATTCAAAAGAGGTCTGCCCTTTGTTCAAGAGTGAAGTGGACATGACTTACTTCATTGGTAGGCCTTCACATGTACTATCTCCTTTGTTTTCTTCAACAAGCAAAAATCTCATCTGCAACCGTGTGTTGGCCTCACCTCAAACAAACAAAACAGGTGATGGACCGAATGTGGATCAATGACACACATTCACCCCAGTCCAAAGATCTGGGCCCAAACAAACCTTTAGATAGGCCACATCTTGGGCCTCATTTATGAAAAGTGACGCATCGCTGCGTGAAAACAGCGATGCGTCACTTTTCACTGCGCACTCCTTGCGACACCAATAATGCGTCATATTTAATGTATGACGCATCATGTTGCAAGGACTTACAGATACGTCAGTATTTCTGATGCATCTGTAAGCGCAAAAGTGACGCATTGCTGGAGTGTGTCACAAAAGTGACGCATCTCCAGCAATGCGTCCTTTCACATGGGGAAAGCCCCATGTGAAAGGGCTTGCGTCAGCCTTACCCCTGCTGTGAGGCAGGCGCAAGATTTTGACGCAACAGCATCCTAAAAGTGACGCAGTGAAATCTCATAGATTTCACTGCGTCACTATTACGAGGCTTTTTGCGGGGGAACGCCACCTCTGCATACATTATACCTAACGCAGGTATAATGTGGCACAGGGGTTTAAAAAGTGACGTATCTACCTAGATGCGTCACTTTTTAAATATGGCGCAACAAGGCGCATGTTTTATGCCGCAGATGCGTCACAAAAAGTGCCGCATCCGCAGCGCAAAACTGACGCAAGGCCTCATAAATGAGGCCCCTTATCGTCATCCTGAATCAATCATTTAAAATGTTAGGGAGAGATTTAAGATAGGTGTATGCCTGTTTTGTACCACTGTGCGTCACTTTTGTGACGCAGTGGTGGTGCAAAAGATTTGCTATGTTAAATAATAAGTAGGGTGTTAAGTTTTTGATGACTGTTATTCATTTACTGTTTAGTAATAGTGGTTAATAACATTTTTTATTATATTTTTCCACAGATTCAACTGCAGATTATTTCAAAATTTGAAAAATGCCAACTAAAAATCGAATTAGAAAGGCTAGAAAACGTCAAAGACAGCAGGATCATCTATTATTGCAGCAGTCCTCTCCCCCAAAAACTTGTGAAATCACCAAGAAAGCTCCGGGTAAGAGCACGAAATCATTCATAAGAAATATTTGTAGTAAAAAAAGTATTTCTTCCAAAAATGTTTCAGTCCAGAAAAAGAAAAGCAATTTAAATGGAAAAGAAAGACCAATCAAAAATGTTACTGCTAGAGCAAGAGATAACTCTGTGCATGATAGTAGAAGGAAACAACAGTTTAGGGACATTCGAAAACGAATGTTCCGCAACAGGATAATAGTTAATTTATTAAAAAATATTAAGAAAGGCCAACAGAAAGTGGCATTTTATAAGAAGAAGAAAAATGTAGAGAAAATTATTGATCATGCTTTCGAAATTAAGCGAAAGTTATTTATTTTGGTAATCAATAGAATTAGGAAACTAAACAAGGTAACTTCTGATTTCAAATCAAATAGTAGATGGAAGAGAGTAGTAAATCGTACTAACTTTTGTGAAGTTTTTTCCGGAGAATGGATGCATAGTTCAAGTTGTGAGGCATTTTTTAATGAGGAGAGTTATTTTCAGGATAATGATTTGGTGTTTGCAGTTGACACCAGTGGTCGAGCTTATGAAGTGAAGGATGGTTGTCCAGTTGAAAAAGAAAAACTTGTGACAACAGAGGCAGACGAGGTGTTAGGTAATGAGGTTTTAGGAAGACGTCCTAAGGGTCCTGTGTACATTTGGAAGTGTAGTTCTATTTGCAGTGTGCGACAGGATTCCATCAATTTGCTTTGTGATTTTGTACTGACATTTAATAAGAAAAGTTTGAAGCAGAAAATGAAGTTGTTGCAAGAATTAGATCCTTGCAGAGTGAGACAAATGACAGGTTTGCGTGGTCATTCACTGGCTTGTCTTTCCAGGAGAGTATGCCAGAGTGTTTTTCATCATTTCAGGATGCTAGCAGTGCATCATAATAAAGTCAGGAAATTAGTCAGAATGTTGTATCATGCTAAGAGTCCAGGAATTATGCTTAAACAATTATGTGCTGCTCTTTTGCATGGTTCTGAAATAGATGTCAAGAATATTTGTGAAGAAATTGAGTTTTGTTACTTTGGAAGTAAAGATGAGAATGTTGAAATTGACCCAGAAGTAGAGGGTAATGTTGAAGATAATGTACAGGTTTGTAGTACAGATAAATTTCAGAAGGAAATTGCCACGTTTCAGATGAAATCAAGTGAGAGGCCTAATTTTACTTGTGTGTGTTGTCGACGTACTTATTACAAGAATCAGATTAAGTTAGTGGATTTATATGCAAAAAGTGAAAGGGAAAATAATAGTGAATGGAAGGATTTTGCCACATACTTGATGGTAGAAAATTGTTTTGATTTGGGATCGGATCAACGTGTGTGTACTTATTGTTGTAACAAATTAAACCAAAACCAGATGCCTGCTAGGGCGGTTCATAATAATCTGGAATTGGTTGAGATTCCTTCTGAATTGAAGGATTTAAATACTTATGAATCTATTTTGATTCAAAGTATCCATCCCTTTCAGGCTATTGTAAGAATGGAGCCAAAGACAGGGAAGTTGCCTCCATCAGATTTACAGAGAGGATTAAAGGGAAGAGTTGTTTATTTGCCTCTAGATTTGAACAAAAACATTAACACAATTGGAGTACAAAAAGTGGAAGAGGAACCTCTGGTTATCTTGGTTAATGGGGTTCCGACAAAGAATAAGAAAATATGGCAAGATTTACTGGATGTTAGGAAAGTCAAAAAGGCAACATTGTATTTGAAGAAAAATAATAAGTTCTATAAGAATGTATATGTTGCAGAAGAGGAAGTAAGTGATGAAGAGGATAGCGATTTGTGTGCTGGCCAAATTGAGAAAGTAGAGGCCTCTAAAAGTGAAGAAATATATGAACATTATAGTGTTCATCCTTTGCATTCCAAGGAAGTCATGGGGAATGCTATTGAGTTGTTTCAAATGAAACAAGCCAAAGGGAGTCCCATTAGTGTTTGGGAGGAAAGTTTGGAAGCTCGGTGTTTCCCACAACTATTTCCAACAGGTCAAGGAGGAAGATATGATGAGCGACCTCATCAAATTCCTGTGTCTGAATACCGGACTTTACGATTGTATGCAGAAGATCCTAGGTTTCGTCAATGCATTCCCTATTTGTTTCATCTCCTGTTTGAAAGCGATCTGTCTGGACTGTCATATGCAGTGAACCACATCTTGAAAAGTGGTATACAGATGCGAAACATCTCGGCAAGTGACTTTATGCATAAAGTCAATGTCCAAGACAGTATTTTGGATTCTCACCTAATTAATCTCATGGCGTGTCAGCGTGGTACTAATGAGTGCTGGTACCGTCGTCATGGTGATTTAAAATGTATGCTGAGGAACTTAGGAACTCCAACTTGGTTCCTCACTCTGAGCTGTGCCGAGTATGGCTGGGAAGACTTACTTGAATTTCTACGAGAGGCAAATGGAAATATTGAAAACATTGAATTCAAGACACCTGGAGAACTGTGTTCTTTGGATCCAGTGAATGTATGCAGGTACTTCAATCATAGATTTGAAGCTATGATGTCTTTCATCACAAATAAGAAGAATCCACCTCTTGGAGAGGTGTTGGATTTCTTCTGGAGAAAGGAGTACCAAGCAAGAGGTGCTCCTCATATACATATGTTGCTGTGGATCAAGGATGCACCTAAATTTGGAACAGATCCGGATGACTTAGTGATGAATTTCATAGAACAGTATTCTACGTGTGCTGTTCCAAACGCAACGGAGAAGAAAAGCCTAAGAGAACAAGTTCTACGTTTCCAAAGCCATCGTTGTGGAAAGTACTGTCGTCGTAAATTCAGAAACAAGGACAAGTTCTACACCAAATGTCGTTTCAACTTTCCACGACCGGTGATTTCTAAAGGAAGAGTGAACAGTTTGATGTCTTCGTTGTGACATAATGTGACGAGGAAATCACCCAAAAATACATACAATTTGAAAAGGAACGAAGAGTCCAAGTACATCAACGACTACAACCCAGTGATTTTGTCCATGTGGAATGCTAACATGGATATACAGTTTGTGGCTGACAACTGTATGGCTGTGGCTCGGTATGTGACATCTTACATCACCAAAAAAGAAAAGACAGAATTGAAGGATATGTGGGAGGACATTTCCCATGAAAAGAGCCTCAGCAAGAAGTTGTACAGTTTCAGTCTGAAGATGTTGTTGCATCGAGAAATCGGAGCTTACGAATGTTCTGACCGGTTGTCTTCAGCAAGTCTCTATGCCAAATCCAGGAGTATCGTTTGGGCGAGTCTTGGTCTTGCTGCAACGCGAAATCGAGTTCTAAAACCTGTCCGGGAAATTGAGTATTTGGCGGAAAAGGAACCAAACAGTACCGACATTTTGAAGACCAACATGTTGGATACATATTATCCAAATCGAAGCAGTCACCTTGAGAATGTTTGTCTATATGAGGTTCTACAAAATTATATATTCAAGAGGAACATCAAAGAAGATATTGAGAAAGGAGTGTGTGCTGTAATTGGAAGTGAGGGATGTCTGGTCAAGCAAAGAAAATGCCAATTAGTAAACCATCGAAAATTGAGTGGCGAATCTCCAGAAAAAAAGGAGTTTTTCTATTTAGCACTTTTGCAACTTTTCAAGCCTTGGCGTGCAGAAGAGGAACTGCTTGGAGATTTCCTCTGTTACGAAGACTGTTTCACTGCTGCTAAGGAGACCATAGACTGTCCTGCTTTTCCCAAATATGAAGAAATGTTGACTTTGGAAATTGAGCAGGAAGCAACGATTGCAGCCGAGATTGCCAGAGACAGTTCTCAGGACAGTCAGAGTTCTGTTTCATTGAGTCAGGATCCACTAGGAGGACCTATTATCGAAAATGAAGCTGCCACTGCTATGAATGAAGTGGAAAGAGCCATGGCACATGCTCAGGAGGATGCGGTTAACTTAGAAGACTTGGAAAAACAACTCAACGTTGAGCAGAGGAAAATATATGACGAAGTTACCAAGCAAATTGATCATGGATTAAGTCATGAGAAGAAAGAGTGCTCATGTACGTCATTGAAGCCTGTTAGACTGTACGTGAGTGGAGAAGCGGGAACTGGAAAAAGTTTCCTTATTAAAGCAATTTCTTGTTATTTACAGGAAAGGACTGAGTCATCGCTGTCTTGTGTTGTTACCGCTCCTACTGGACTGGCAGCACATAACATTAAAGGTAATACTTTGCATCGTCTACTGATGCTGCCAGTGGAGCATGACAACAAATTACAATACCACAAGTTATCTGGGGATGCTTGTTGTGAAGTTTCAAGAGTCTTGAGGAAAATGAAACTTCTTATCATTGACGAAGTAAGCATGGTTTCCAATGTCATGCTTGCCTTTGTGCATTTGAGAATGCAAGAAGTTCTTAAAACTGAGTATGATGTGTTATTTGGTGGCAAACACATCATTGTTTTCGGAGATCTTCTGCAGCTGACACCAGTAAAAGGACAACCTGTATTCAAAATACTCACGCATGAAGATACCAAGAAGTGCCTAGGGAGCATTGGCAACGTCAATATATGGTTAAACTTCAATTATGCTGAACTGCATGAAAATATGCGCCAGGCAAAGGATGAAGATTACAAGAATATTCTACAAGATATTAGAATTGGAAAAGTGACCGAGCATGGGAAAGAAGCTTTAAATGCTCGATTACTGTCAAATTTATATCCAGAACAAGATATTGTGCCTGAGAATATTTTTCAGAAAATTACTGAGAAGAAATACGGAATATGTTTGATGCCAACTCTTGCAGAATGTGCCATCTTCAACAACAAAATGTTGAATTTAGAAAAACAAGAGATTGTGAAACTTGAAGCTATTGACAGAATAGAGCATATGGGATCCACAATTATTTTGTCAGAGAATTTGAAATCAAAATTGGATTCATTAGAGAAGACTATATCTAAAACAGCAGGTTTTGAAAAGACTTTGAATGTGTGTTTAAATTGTCGAATCATTTTGAGAAGGAATTTACATGTTGAAAGAGGTCTGGTAAATGGATCAATGGGTAATGTTGTTGATTTTGAGAAATACAGAAGTAGAGATGGTATTGAATTTTTAAAAATTAAATTTGATGGCATTGAGGAAGTACAGCTAATTGGTCGTTGTTCTGCTAGGATTTTGCTTGTTAAAGACTTATATGTTTGCCGTAAACAGTTTCCTGTTTGCTTGGCATATGCGGTGACAATCCATAAATCGCAAGGTTTAAGTGTAGATAGTGCATTGGTGAATATTGGCAGTTCTGTGTTCAAAGAGGGTATGGCATATGTGGCATTGTCACGAGTTAGAACTTTATCGGGATTGTACTTGATTGATTGTGATGTCACAAACATTTGTGCGGATCTAGATTGTGTTAAGGAATACAATAGGTTAAGAAGAGAGTATGCGCCACATTTGCCTCAATATCCTTTGTTTGATAAACGTGTGGTAGGCCGTAAACGAAGAAATATCACTAATAGTAGGGAGGTTGTAGCAAAAAGCCGAAAAGTCGATGAACCGAAAATTGTAAGCAGAAAGAAAACGGATTCTGTTGAAGATGTTGTCGGTTTTCAATTTGAAAACAGTTCAGGTGTCAACTGCTATGCAAATGTAGTGGTTAATGTTCTCTTTTCACTAGAGACTTTAACAGAACAGATTGTGATCAATTCGGAACAAAGTTTATGCTGTTTGTTGAATTCTGTGTTAGAGAAATGTAGCACTGATCGAACAAAAGTAGAAAGTGTGTCTGAAGTTCGTTATCTGTTAGATGAATGTTCAGGTCAAACAGACTTCTCTGAAAATAATCAGCAGGATTGTCAGGAGTTTTTAATGTATATGCTTGATGTATTGCAAGATGAGGGTGTAGATGTAGATCACCTGTTTGGGCTTTCTTATCAATGGCAGCATGACTGCGAGAACTGTATGGTATCAAGTACTACTAGTGTAGACTCAGAAAGATTTATATATTTAACTTTGCCAGACAGTAAATCAGTCTCCTTTAATAAGCTAGTAAATGCAGCTGATCACAACATGGAGTGTAGCCAATGTAAATCTGAAATGATGTCAACATTATTTATACGAAGATATGGCCAGTATGTCATTTTAATGAGCCAACGATGTAGGCCTGATTGATCAAAATTGTCAACTTTAATAAAAAAAATTGTTGCTTCTCAGCTGTCAATATCAGGAAGGACTTTTGTAACTGTAGCAATTATCTATCACGATGGTCCTTCAACAACATCAGGACATTACACAGCTTATTTAAAGTCTAGAAACGGCTGGTCATTCTGCAACGATTCTGTTGTAACTTTCAAAAAGAAAAAGCCGTTTGACCTTAAAAATTCTTACCTGGTGTTTTTAAAACCAAAATTTTAAGGAAAGAATCTCGGGATTTCCTCTGAGGAATTGCAAAAGGTTCATGAAGTAGAGGGAATGTAAGTCTGCAATGCTGTCTAGATTATTGGTCCAAAACTTTTAATTATAATGTCATTTTAAAAATCCAACTATATAAACCTGATGCAAGTAAGTCTGCTTCATAGTAAGCAGTATCAGTGTCATAGGAAAAGTAGAACATGAGTGAGCAAGAAGGGTAAGATATTAGTAGTCCAGGATTGTGAAAGTAATCTTAAATGTTTTCTTTTTGAAAGTTGCGAAAATAGAAAATGACGGGATTTCATTACAAGAATTACAAGAGTTGTAAATCGCTGCAACATGATTTGGCCAAGTGGAAACATGTGGTAGAATGTGAGAAGTCTTTTATTGTATGTAACATATTTTTCAAAACAATGGAGGTTTTCTTTCAGAAAGTGGCGGGCTGAAAATATTTATAGCACAACAGAGTGTACGCTGTTCATAGGACATCCTTCGACGTTATGGAAAGTAAGTTAATTTTAAGGAGTTTTGAATTCAGATTTCTTATGTTGTATGGGTTTTTTAAACACAATCATTTTGATTGTGTTTTTTTTCTGCGCTGTTACATGATGAATACCTTCAAGTCACTGATTTAAGTGAAATTTGATACATTCTGAGAACAGCAAAAATAAACCATTTAACGTGTATAATTAATGTTCTACTTTTTGTACTTATGATATACATTTAGAAATGTGAGGTAGATATGGAGAAACTGAGGCTTCTGTAAGTGTCAAAGTTAATGCTTACAGTGCTGCACTTCTGGGTACAGTTTTTTTTTTAAAACTGAATAGGCCTCACCTCAAAGAAACCTCTTGAAAGGACACATCTTATTTGCATCCTGAAACAATCATTTAAAATGTTAGACACAATTTTATGATGGCTTTACATCTCTTTTGCGCTGCTATTGCATCACTATTGTGAGACATCAGCAGTGCAAAAGATGCACCATGTTCCAAAATAGGCCTCAGTTTTTCAGCATCAAGATACTGTTTGTTTAAAATATATATCTTTAGGATTGTGTAGGGGACGTAGAGAAGCAGAGGCTTCTGTAAATGTCAAAGTTGTTGAAAAACTGTTTGTTCTTGAACCTTTTCCCTTGTCTTTTCTAATTTTTAAATACATGTTTCAATATTTTTGAAATGTTTGTTCTCTCTTTTACAGATTGAAAGTATGAAAAAAGAATTAAAAAAGTTAACAAGAATTATAAGGTAAATGTTTTCTACTCTTTCTACCCGCAATCCACTGCTGATGATGTCACTGACCATGTCATGAATGATGTAATAAGTGGACATGACTTACTTCATTGGTAGGCCTTCACATGTATTAATGCATACACTGCTGCACTTCTGCGTTCTGTTTCATATGCTGGACTACATCTGCACTATGAGATACCTAAGCAAAGGCAACACAGGTGATGTGATTGTGAAATGAGCAAAAGAAACTCCACGTTTTTCAATTACATTACTTGTGTTTTCTAAGTTTACGAATGACATTGTGCAGATGAAGTTTAGGTCTGTCTATGGACACAGAAGAGGTCTGGCCGTTGTTCAAGAGTGAAGTGGACATGTTTTACTTCAATGGTAGGCCTTCACATGTATTATCTCCTCTGTATTCTTCAACAAGCATAAATTTGATATGCAACCCTGAGTAGGCCTCACCTTAAACAAACTTTTGGAGAGGACACACCTTATCGTCATCCTGAATCAATCATTTAATCTATCACATTTAACATCTATTAGTTTTACTGCTTCATTTCTTTAATCCTTACTTTCCTGCGTTTGCTACTTCCCTCATTCCTTTCTCTATTACTTAATTATTCTACTCCTTCCAGTATTTTTCTCAGTCCCTCTCTTCTCATACTTCTTCATTCTTATTCACTCATTCTGTCTCTATTAATGTTACTGTTTCTGAATGATCTCAAAAAAATGTTTAAAACAAGAACAGTAAGTATAAGGGTAGGAAACAGACAGTTATGTTACAAGAAAGACAGCTATAGGAAGTAAACAAAAGATACTGTTACTCGCAATCCACTGTTGATGATGTCACTGACCATGTCAAGAATGATGTAATATGTGACATGATCAGAAGTGGATTGCAGGTAACAGTATCTTTTGTTTACTCCCTATAGCTGTCTTTCTTGTAACATAACTGTCTGTTTCCTTCCCTTATACTTACTGTTCTTTTAAAAAAAAAAAATGTTTGGGTCGCTCCCGGTTCGCGTACCGGAGTGCGGACTAGGAGCGAACTAAAAGAAATAGAG
The DNA here is from genome assembly GCF_964263255.1 of Lissotriton vulgaris. Lineage (NCBI taxonomy): Eukaryota > Metazoa > Chordata > Amphibia > Caudata > Salamandridae > Lissotriton > Lissotriton vulgaris. The sequence goes on along the minus strand of NW_028243932.1, from coordinate 2,706 downwards.
GTTGGCAGAGTTTAAAAAATTCTACCAATTTTTTTATAATGGGGAGGTAGTTCTGAAAAGAACTTTTTTTTTTTTTTGTTGTTTTAAATTTTTTTTATTATTTTTCTGAACATTTTTTTAATTTTTTTTGTATTTTCTGAACATTTTGAAATTTTTTTGTTTTTTTTGGGGGAGGGGGGAAACAAAAATGATTCATTGAAAAGGGCTCAACAGGAGCAACGAAAAAAAGAAGAATTTATTTTTTGGGGCGTTTCGGGCAAACATGATTAGTAATAGCTTTCACAATTAGAGTAATGCTACTTTCTCTGTAGCAAATTATTTGGTTACAGCGCACGCACACTTGCTTCACTTCCCCAAAGTTCATTTGAATGTTTGGGACCATCTCCCTCGCCTCTGGTCCCGACACTTCTTGAACCACCGACCTTCTTGCCATCGCAGGGGGATTTTGTTGTTCATCACGAAGCTGGGCAGCACTATAATTGTTTGGGTGCCACCTACTCATATGCCTATGCATAGTATAATTTCCGAAGCTGTATTTCTTATCTGTCCCTCTTGACAGTCTTTCATCGCATATACGGCAAAACACATATCTTGCATTCACTTTTTTTTGCCCTTCAGGAAATGTAAAAAATTGCCAGATGTAGTTTTCTTTTCGATTGTACCTCCTGGGCTCCTCTGGCAAAAACTCTGGCTCTTCCTGCTCATCCTCCTCTTCCTGATCTTCCTCTTCTTGTATGATTACGTTAGCAGGTGGTCCTTTCTTCCCATGAGGAGGTGGAGGTGGTGGTGGGGTTGCACCAGCTGAAGCAACTACTGAAGCCATTGCTCAACTATGAAAAAGGGTCTTTCTCTCACCAAGATGAAAGTCAGAGTGAGGAAAGAAGGAGGGGTTTTCATCATTTGAGAAAAGCAAAAGTTCTAAACCAATGAAAAGTGTTAATTTTAGATCACTTGACCTAGTATTACATCATTAGGAAACCAAAAGTGAAATGAACCAATGAAAAGTGTTATTACCGAGTCACATGACCTGCTGTGTTTACGTTTCGCGCTTTGCTCCGCTTTCCGGTCCGCTTCCGGGTCCGCTAACTTGGCGCGTCAAATGACGTATTACGCGACAACGCAAAACGTCATTCTAACGTAACAGTTACGCTAAAGGAACGTTTACCAGTTCGCGGACCGAGTCGCGGCTTTAAATTGAGCTAACGGGAAGCTGACCGGTTCGCGGACTGGGAGCGAAACAAAAATTTTTTATTTTTAAAAATTGTATAAAACATGTAAAATATATTTTAAGATTTAAAGAAGAATACAGATATTAGCTTTTAAAAAACCATTGAAATTCACTTAAAAAACCATAGGTTATAGACCATATATAGTTAGGAATTAGCATTTACAAAACCTTGAAAATTCACTGAAAAAACCATAGGTTATAGACCATATATAGTTAGGAATTCGCATTTACAAAACCTTATTTTACTCACACAAAACCATTGAAATTCCATATATAGTTAGTTGCACTAACTATATATCGCGCACCCGCAATCCACTGCTGATGATGTCACATATTACATCATTCATGACATGGTCAGTGACATCACTGATGACATCACTGATGACAACTCAAATGACATCACTGACAACATCACTGATAATATCATTCATGTGATAATACAATGAACCTTTTCAGACTCTAATATAACCTTAGATACAATCAGTGTAAACAGACACTCACAGATTGTCACTCATCCATGGAGTTACTCATACATCTAGTCAGTCATGCAAAGAATCAATCACACCTCCATTTCCTCAACTATACAGTTATACACACCTTACTAATTCAAACATATTCTAACACATATTTACTCTCCTATACGATCCCTGAAACAAGTTCACAATGATCCATACAGCCACTCACACATTCATTGGCTCTTATGCATGGTTATATATGTCAACTCTCACATGTACTGTGTTTTACATATGTACTTACTTTGACATGTTTCACTGAGATATCCATTCACTCACCAATACACTCATGCACACAGTCAACCGCCCATGCAGCTGTTTCCACATGCACTTTTGAACCCATACATCTAGTGAATCAACTGCTCACACATCTATGCACAGAGTCACACACCTCCCAGCCACCCACACACACACTCAGTCTCCCATACAAATACTTGGGCAACCAATCAATAACCCATATAGTTACTCATATAGCTACTGATCAACACATGCAGCAGTTCACAGAACAACAGACATAATGATGCACAAATTAAGACAGTTTAGTCACTAACCCATGCACTCAGTGAGACACATTTAATCACTCACTCATACAGTCAGTCATGCACCTACTAAATCCTTCATCCAGACACTTATACATCCACTCATTCTTCAATATGTAAGACATATTTTAACTTTACAGAAACATACAGTCACTGGGTGTTGTCATCACTGACCATGTCATGAATGATGTAATATGTGACATCATCAGCAGTGGATTGCGGGTGCGCGATATATAGTTAGTGCAACTAACTATATATGGAATTTCAATGGTTTTGTGTGAGTAAAATAAGGTTTTGTAAATGCGAATTCCTAACTATATATGGTCTATAACCTATTGTTTTTTCAGTGAATATATATATACATATAGAGCAGCGATTCAGCACTTCTGAGTGTGCCGCCTTGTGACACGAATGATGCGTCATATTG
>NW_028243931.1:0-16582 GCF_964263255.1 Lissotriton vulgaris | reverse complement strand
TTGAGGTGCAAGCCCAAAGATATTAAAACCAAAGAAAGAGTCCTGAGGCCCACCAGCTGAGTTCGAAGGCACTGTGAATACTATGGGGAAAGGATAGACTGCGCCTTCACACTATATGCAGAAGCTTCCGCAGCAATGCCACTGGACATTTGTTTGCAGTCGGTGACCGTTTTGGCTTCTCTTCCTGGCCCGCCACACACACATCCTGGACTGTAAGCAATGAGCCACGAACGCCTTCATGTATGGGATAAAATGTTACTATAAGACACGTTTTCTATCGAGGTTGGTGTGAGAAGGTGGTCTGATATGCAGTGCTCACTATTCTAGTGAACACTATGTATCAGTCCAGCAACCCTTATTGATGATTGGTTGTAAGTCAACCTTATAGACCAGCTATCCTAGTAGCGTGGATACGAGCAGTCTAAGGCTAAAGACTCGAGAGGGCGTGTTAAGCCAGCTGTTTACCACACATATACCCCTTGAACACCAAGTGAAAGCACACCACACAAGTGTTATGAAAATAAACAAGTTATTTATTAAGATTCACAACAGCCCTGTACTCTTTATGAGGACAGGGTACTAAGCACAAAACAAAACTCTTACGAAAATACTTAAGTTAGCACAGTATATACAAATGCCCGAGGGGCACGGAAAACCATATACTCTAAAAGTGGAATGCGAAATTACTAGCAGGTAAGTACAGTACTAATAGGCTTAGGAATCGCTAGGACTTGACTATAGAATCTTCAGATTACTTCTAGGAGACTCAGGGGACTCGGGTGCAGAGTGTGCACTCTCACGCGTGATGCGGGACAAAGTCTATGGTAGCTAGTAATGACAAAGTTAGTGTTCTCGGACGAACCCGACCTGGTAGGAGGAAAACGAAAGTGGATTCTGACCCTTGGATAGTGAGGCTATGCTGGGGCACCGAAATGCCGAAGTTACCTAGCCCAGGGGCTGCAGCTGCATAGGTCTCAAAAGACGTCGGGAATCCTCGTAGACGGACCAGGAGCCTGGAAGAAAGAAGTTGCTGGCAGGCGACCAGTGAAGAAAGTTCGATGGATCCAAGCCTGGATCGAAGGAAGATGACACCTGAAAGCAGAGGGGACCAAGTTCGAGACTACTAGCCAGTAATCAGGTGGCACCAGGAGGGCACCGGATGGTAGTCACCTCGACTAGGTGAGTGGGTGACGCTGTGTTCGCAGATCTCACGGACCAGGAGGCGTTGTCGGCGACCAGGATGGAGGAGTGAGCTGTCCCACGATGGATGAAGCTGTCGGCGTCGCTGGACCTAGGATTGGGCAACAAAGCCTTGGCGAATTCAAGCCCACGCGGTGGACTCAAAATGGCGTCTGGAGTGGACCAGGAGGGTCTGGGGTGCCTCTCTTGAAGAAGGAAGCAAGGGCCAGTCTGGAGCAACCAGACCAGCAGCAGTGATGTTGTCGGGCGTCGTGAAGAAGGCCACAAGCCAGCCGGCTAGTAGCCACACAGCGCGGTGAGCACGCAAAAGCAGAAGGGCCCCTCGCAGATCGTGGAGATGCTGGAGGGCTGATCTTCGGTGCTGGAGCTGCTCAGGGTTGGGGCTTCTCGGACCCCAAAGCACTCACCAGTGGAGCACACGGTGGGCTTGTTGCAAAGAAGTCGTGCAGTCTTGGCGATAGTCGGTCCCTCGAGGTCTCGTCGCACTCACAGTTCTCAGCTTTGCTGTAGAGGTGAGTAGAGGTCAGAGGTGCCAGGGAAGCCGGGTCTCGTCGAGCTGGGTCGTCGGATTCGTGAAGAAGGACTTGCAGCAGACCGCAGTGTTCTTAGGATGGTGCCTGCGGATGCAGGGTGACTACTCCTTAGCCACAAGGGAGAATCTTGAAGAAGGAAATCTTGATGTCTTTCGCAGAAAGTCGGGTCTTGATTCCAAAGATGATCTAATTTGAACAGGGGGCCCGCTCCTAACTTTATACTAAAAAAAGGGGCTGACCCGGTGACTAGGTCCTGCCTATGGGTGGGACTAGGAGGGGGGTGGTTACACCCCTCTGCCATGCCGGACTTTCCCCAGGCCAGGGGCTGGTGTGCCCCTGGAACTGGTTCTGACCGGCCTATGCGTAGTGAGCACCGGGGTGCCACTCAGCAGTCACCTTCCTGTAAAGCCCTGCCTACCCAGGATACACAAAACCATGTCTGGGACAGTGCTAGCACCGCCCCTGACAGGAAACCCTTTGTCCAGGCTCCCCTCGCTGGAAGGACTCCCAGCTGCAGGGGGTCAGACTCGTGTCTGTGGTGGCAGCATCCATTTTGTGGAGCTGAGGCTTCGTTTAACTTTAACCGGGGTTCACAGTTACATACATGTCGTGTCCCTCTAGAAGGGTGGAATGCTAACCCCGTCGCCAGAATTGGCGAGGGGTTAGTATTCCAATTCGTATGACACCTTACTCGACATGTTTTGATAAAGCAATACCAAAGATAGCATTTAACCGCGAGGATTATAATGCACTTAAGAGTATATGGTATGCGATATCATGGAACAGCTATTAGGACTTGGTTCCGCAAGCTGCAGACAGGCTCAGCTCATGCCAGAGCACCATCTCACACGATTAAGCACTCTGCCTTCAGGATTGTCAAGGCCTGCCATAGGAGTGACTGATAGGAATCTGTGTGTCCATTTTAGGGTTAGATATAGGTATACTATATCTACAGCAAAGGGTGATTACACGACTTTGCCCCAGCTGTCATGCAGCCAGTTGTGTCAAATTTAGGAGGCCAGCCAGGGGTGGCATAATACATGCTTCAGCCCCTGGCAGCCCTGGGTACACCCATGCCCTGAGTTACAGGGTCTGATAGGGTGGCCCAGTACCAATTGGAAATGCACCTAGGGTACATGGAATCCATTTTACAGAGAGAGCAGTAGGCCTGGGGTCCTGATTGGCAGGGCCCCAGGTCGACTATGTCAAAAACCAGCTAAAACACAGGGCAAAAAGTTGGGGGCAACCATAGTCAGGAGGTACCTTCCTACACAACCCCCCCCCCCCCCCCCCAACGAAAGGAGATAAGGCTATCCTTGTCCAGGTAAGCCTCTATTACCTAAGTGGCCATATAAGGAAGGACCAGCTCTGGCTTGGTTTCCCCCTGTGTCATGGTCCACTAGGCAACCCCTCACCCTAAGGGTATCTGAGGGTCTCCACCATAGGGAATCTATGTCTCTGATGTGTCTTGGGAAAGTACAAGGCTGATGCTGGGATGGAGTACTGAAGTGAGGCTCCTCTACCTTTGGGCTCAGCTTCCTCCAATCACCATCCATCATGTGTGCCTTTCTTTCTTTAGCTGAGATGCACTGAGCTCTCAGGGTCAGCCTCTGGCTACCTAAAGCTGGAGGCTGAGTCCCTCTGTTTGGCTTACTGGAGGGACAGGTCAGGTTTGGGGTTTTTAGGCCCCAGGTTTGGCTGTGCCCAACAGTGTCCAGCTGTGGGAGGTCCCTAACTACTTTTAAGGGGGATCCCTCAGGAGTCTGATTTATTTTCACTTGGCTAGGTTTACCAGCTTCAGTGATCCTAATCTGCTGATTAAGGAGGTCTTTTGGACAGGGGGCCCTTTGGGGTCCACCACTGGCCTCCCTGACCTCTTCAGCCCTGGGCTGACTGAGGCAGGGTAGAGAGGGGCAGGTTACCTGCTCCAGACTGGGTCCCACCTGGGAAGGGTCCACTGCCATCAGGGGCACTGCCAGGCTAGGCCTGACTACCTCTGGGGCAGTTCCTTCAACAGGGGTAGAGTCAGTTCCCTGAGGAGGCTGGCTCTCACCTAGTGTCTGGGAGGGGGAAGACTCTTCTTCCTCCTCAATGCTCTCTGTTTGAGTGGAGTGATCCATTATTTCAGGCTTCACAACCTCACTATCTGTTTGAGTAGAGGCTGAGACCATTTCAACCTTGCCAACCTTTTCAGGAGGGCACTCAGTCTGTGTTTGGGCTGTGACTGTCACAGCCCTCCTATCCTGTTCTGGAAAGTCTGTCTGAGCCTGGGCAGTGGCTACCACTGCCCTTCCAACCTTTTCAGGGAGGAATGGTGCTTGGACTGGGGCTGTAGCTATTACTGCCCCACTAACCTGTCTGGATAGGCCTATCATTCTGGAGTGAGTTTCTTGCTCCCCCTCAGCCCATGCTGAGAGTTCCAGGTCATTCCCCAGTAAGCAATCTACAGGTAGGTTATCTGTCACTGCCACTCTCATGGGCCCTGTGACATTACCCCAGCTGAGCTTGACTACTGCCATGGGATGCCTTCTCTTCACTCCATGAATGTCTGTCACCTGATAAGTAAAACCAGGGGTCAGTTGAGCAGAGGGGACCAGATGGTCAATCACCATGGTGATGCTTGCCCCTGTGTCTCTGAATGCCTCAACTTTCTGACCATTCACTATGACCTCTTGTCTATACTTTCCCAAAATGTGGGGTCCAGTAGTGAAGTTGGCAAACCCCATGCCAGTCTCACAGACAAGAGTGTGGTCAGGGGACCTGGCTAGGCCATAGTCCTCCTGATTGCCCAAAGTAATGCCCACCACATTCTTGGGGGCACTCCCACCACCTGGGGGATTACCACTAGTGGTAACAGGAGGTCTGGGAGTGTTACTGGGGGGTATGTTTTCCTTATTGCTATTTTTAGGGCACTTGGCATCACTTTTGTAATGGCCCACCTGTTTACAGGTATGGCAATAAGGTTTCTTTTGTTCTGAAGGAGTGTTCTGGGACCCACCACCCTTGTTGGAGTTTTGGGGCCCTTGGGAAGTCTTCTCTGTTGATTTATCCCCACCCTTCTCTTGAGGCTTGGTTGATTCCTTCTTTTGGTCACCACCCTGGTTCTTAGGCCTGACCCTGGTTCTGACCCATTTGTCTGCCCTCTTACCCAATTCCTGTGGAGAGGTCAGATCAGAGTCTACCAGGTGCTGGTGTAATAACTGGTTCTGACAATTATTTAAGATTTGCTCCCTCATAATTAGATTGTACAATCCTTTAAAATCAGTAACCTTACTACCCAGTAGCCAGCCTTCAAAAGCCTTAGTGGCACAATCAACAAAGTCAGACCAATCTTGAGACTGAATTTTCTGGGTGTCTCTGAACAGCATCCTGTACTGCTCAGTGGTTAAACCAAACCCATCAACCAGTGTATTCTTCAAGATTTGGTAATTGTTAGCATCCTCAACTCTAGTAGTGAGGAGCTTATCTCTACCTTTACCTTCAAAGGAGAGCCACAAGATAGCTGCCCACTGACTTTGGGGAACACCCTGCACAGTGCAGGCCCTCTCCAAAGCAGTTATCCATTTGTGGATGTCATCCCCTTGTTTAAAGGGGGGCACTATCTTACCCAGGTGTTTTGTATCAAAACTCCTTTCCCTATTGCTAGGTACATTGCTGCTACCAGTGGGGACTACTCCACTTAACTGTTGCTCTCTAGCAAAGGCAAGCCTCTCTTTGGCCAGGGCAAGTTCTTCCCTTTCAATCCTCAGATTGGCTGCCCTTTCTTTAGCTTCATACACTCTCCTCTGAGGGGAAGTCATCCCTCTTTGAGAAGAGTTGTGAGAGCCATTGGTTTGAAGGGATCTGTTAGAGCCTCTTGATAGAGACCTAACTCGTCCATTCCCAATGTTAAGCTGACCTGAGAGTGGTCCCAGGGGTCCCCCAGTACCCATCTCATGTCTGCTTAAGTTGGACCTGGTTAGTCTGCTGACTTCTACCTGTCCCTTATCTGCCTCATCCCCAGAGGGATCCTCATCCTCCTCCCCCTCTTCAGTCTCAGCTGAGAGGTGGATTAGGTCAGGGTCTCCTCTGGTTCCCTCAAGGGGAGGCCTGCTTCCCTCTGGATTAGAAGAGCTAAGAAGTTTCTCAGCTTTTCTGGCATCATAAGTCTCTAAGAGACCAATCAGAAAGGAAGTTGTGGGGTTAGACCCCTGCTTTATCTTCCTAGAGGTACACACCTGTCGTAACTCATGGAAGCTAAGCACAGTATATCTGGAAGGGATGACCTGTGGAGGGTCCACTGACACAAGGGGAGACTCAGAGTTTCCTCCTTTGTCTGACATACTGTTTCTAGTGTGGTGTAAGTGATGCACCTACCAACACTATGTGTTTGCCTACTGATCCCTTGCTAAGAGTTGCAGCCAAGGTGTGCTAAGCCTTGAGGAGCTGCAACAGCTGGTTCAGTAGAACTCAGAGTATTCTAAGCTAAGTTATATGTACCTAACAGTACTTATGTGATCTTTCAACAAGATATTCTTAGGATACGTGTGGTAAAACAACAGCAAGCTCAAATCCCAACCGCTGCTCACCAATGTGAGAAGGTGGCCTGATATGCAGTGCTCACTATTCTAGTGAACACTATGTATCAGTCCAGCAACCCTTATTGATGATTGGTTGTAAGTCAACCTTATAGACCAGCTATCCTAGTAGCGTGGATACGAGCAGTCTAAGGCTAAAGACTCGAGAGGGCGTGTTAAGCCAGCTGTTTACCACACATATACCCCTTGAACACCAAGTGAAAGGACACCACACAAGTGTTATGAAAATAAACAAGTTATTTATTAAGATTCACAACAGCCCTGTACTCTTTATGAGGACAGGGTACTAAGCACAAAACAAAACTCTTACGAAAATACTTAAGTTAGCACAGTATATACAAATGCCCGAGGGGCACGGAAAACCATATACTCTGAAAGTGGAATGCGAAATTACTAGCAGGTAAGTACAGTACTAATAGGCTTAGGAATCGCTAGGACTTGACTATAGAATCTTCAGATTACTTCTAGGAGACTCAGGGGACTCGGGTGCAGAGTGTGCACTCTCACGCGTGATGCGGGACAAAGTCTATGGTAGCTAGTAATGACAAAGTTAGTGTTCTCGGGCGAACCCGACCTGGTAGGAGGAAAACGAAAGTGGATTCTGACCCTTGGATAGTGAGGCTATGCTGGGGCACCGAAATGCCGAAGTTACCTAGCCCAGGGGCTGCAGCTGCATAGGTCTCAAAAGACGTCGGGAATCCTCGTAGACGGACCAGGAGCCTGGAAGAAAGAAGTTGCTGGCAGGCGACCAGTGAAGAAAGTTCGATGGATCCAAGCCTGGATTGAAGGAAGATGACACCTGAAAGCAGAGGGGACCAAGTTCGAGACTACTAGCCAGTAGTCAGGTGGCACCAGGAGGGCACCGGATGGTAGTCACCTCAACTAGGTTAGTGGGTGACGCTGTGTTCGCAGATCTCACGGACCAGGAGGCGTTGTCGGCGACCAGGATGGAGGAGCGAGCTGTCCCACGATGGATGAAGCTGTCGGCGTCGCTGGACCCAGGATTGGGCAACAAAGCCTTGGCAAATTCAAGCCCACGCGGTGGACTCAAAATGGCGTCTGGAGTGGACCAGGAGGGTCCGGGGTGCCTCTCTTGAAGAAGGAAGCAAGGGCCAGTCTGGAGCAACCAGACCAGCAGCAGTGATGTCGTCGGGCGTCGTGAAGAAGGCCACAAGCCAGCCGGCTAGTAGCCACACAGCGCGGTGAGCACGCAAAAGCAGAAGGGCCCCACGCAGATCGTGGAGATGCTGGAGGGCTGATCTTCGGTGCTGGAGCTGCTCAGGGTTGGGGCTTCTCGGACCCCAAAGCACTCACCAGTGGAGCACACGGTGGGCTTGTTGCAAAGAAGTCGTGCAGTCTTGGCGATCGTCGGTCCCTCGAGGTCTCGTCGCACTCACAGTTCTCAGCTTTGCTGTAGAGGTGAGTAGAGGTCAGAGGTGCCAGGGAAGCCGGGTCTCGTCGAGCTGGGTCGTCGGATTCGTGAAGAAGGACTTGCAGCAGACCGCAGTGTTCTTAGGATGGTGCCTGCGGATGCAGGGTGACTACTCCTTAGCCACAAGGGAGAATCTTGAAGAAGGAAATCTTGATGTCTTTCGCAGAAAGTCGGGTCTTGATTCCAAAGATGATCTAATTTGAACAGGGGGCCCGCTCCTATCTTTATACTAAAAAAAGGGGCTGACCCGGTGACTAGGTCCTGCCTATGGGTGGGACTAGGAGGGGGGTGGTTACACCCCTCTGCCATGCCGGACTTTCCCCAGGCCAGGGGCTGGTGTGCCCCTGGAACTGGTTCTGACCAGCCTATGCGTAGTGAGCACCGGGGTGCCACTCAGCAGTCACCTTCCTGTAAAGCCCTGCCTACCCAGGATACACAAAACCATGTCTGGGACGGTGCTAGCACCGCCCCTGACAGGAAACCCTTTGTCCAGGCTCCCCTCGCTGGAGTTTCCCCCAGCTGCAGGGGGTCAGACTCGTGTCTGTGGTGGCAGCATCCATTTTGTGGAGCTGAGGGTTCGTTTAACTTTAACCGGGGTTCACAGTTACATACATGTCGTGTCCCTCTAGAAGGGTGGAATGCTAACCCCGTCGCCAGAATTAGCGAGGGGTTAGTATTCCAATTCGTATGACACCTTACTCGACATGTTTTGATAAAGCAATACCAAAGATAGCATTTAACCGCGAGGATTATAATGCACTTAAGAGTATATGGTATGCGATATCATGGAACAGCTATTAGGACTTGGTTCCGAAAGCTGCAGACAGGCTCAGCTCATGCCAGAGCACCATCTCACATGATTCCAAGCACTCTGCCTTCAGGATTGTCAAGGCCTGCCATAGGAGTGACTGATAGGAATCTGTGTGTCCATTTTAGGGTTAGATATAGGTATACTATATCTACAGCAAAGGGTGATTACACGACTTTGCCCCAGCTGTCATGCAGCCAGTTGTGTCAAATTTAGGAGGCCAGCCAGGGGTGGCATAATACATGCTTCAGCCCCTGGCAGCCCTGGGTACACCCATGCCCTGAGTTACAGGGTCTGATAGGGTGGCCCAGTACCAATTGGAAATGCACCTAGGGTACATGGAATCCATTTTACAGAGAGAGCAGTAGGCCTGGGGTCCTGATTGGCAGGGCCCCAGGTCGACTATGTCAAAAACCAGCTAAAACACAGGGCACAAAGTTGGGGGCAACCATAGTCAGGAGGTACCTTCCTACAGTTGGCTTCACTAACTTCATAAAAATTGAATAGTCCGGCCTGCTTGCAGGAACACAGAACTGGCTCTAAACAGAGAGAAAAAGCTCTAGATTACGTTTACAAAACAAAAAAAACTACGCCTTTAAAAAAATAAAACTCAATATGGGCAGTGCATTTCTATCTTTTTAAAAGTGTATGACAAAAATGGAAACTAAACAATGATGCAGAATTTGAAAAAGTCTAAAGCCCCAAATGGCAGTTTTACTGTTATAAATAATTTAATCAGCCTTCTCCAAAAGGGAAAAAGTGTGCTATCATTTTTAATTAAATTCTGACACCATTTTGCATTCAGGGTGATAATTGACAAACAGTCTAATGTAAGGGATAAAGTACCCCAAGAATTGACGATGTTGTGGGATGATTGATGGCATGTGACACATATGAGCACTTGTAAATCATGTTGTCCGAAGCTCCCAGTGATATTGTAGGATAAATTATGAAAAATGATCCGAACTGTGAGAAGTTGCTGGCGGCCACAAACGTTTCTCTGTAATTTGTACCTATATACACTGCTTGGTCTGGTCAGATTGTGACATTCTCGCATTCATCTCCTCAGCACACATCATGAGCGCCCTCTTATCCACCCTAAATGTCATACTGTTAGGTCCTTACCATGGCTGGGGTATGATGAAGAAAGCAAGCAATAATAAAAGCAAAGCGCTTCATAAACACCGGTAAAACACTGTTTCAGTTGTTTTTTATGGCGCGAAAATGAGTATCCACTGAAAAGCACTTTTTTTTGAGGTTTTAAAATCACTGGAAAACACTGAAAAAACACCACCAGAATTTACCAAAAATAGAAACTGAAAACAGGAAAGCCTAGATATAGATTACCTATACCTACCTTAAATCACTGCACATAGAAACCTATCAGTGTCCCCTATGGCAGGCCTTATCAATCCTGAAGGCAGGGTGCTTGGTTTTGTGTTTGAGGGTGCCCCTGCATGAGCAAGGCCTCTCTGGGGCTGTTCTGTGAGGCAGCCAGACCACATACCCTTAAGTGCATTATAACCTAGTGGTAAATGCAAACTTTGGCATGGCTGAGCAGAAACATGTCGTATTTGGTGTCAAACACTTTGGAATCCTACCCCCCTGCCAGTTCTGGTGGTGGGGGTAGAATTCCACCCTTCTAGAGGGAAAGACATGTACAAACCGGTATACCCGGTACCAGTATAAAAGTGCCCCAGCATCACAAAATGGATGCTGCAGCCACAGACACAAGTCTGACCTCCTGCTGCTGACCGAACTCTGGCAGGGGAGGCCTGGAAAATAGGTGTCTTATCACAGGGAGGTGTAACGACCTCCCAGACAGGCCTTAGTGTATTGGGGCTGGGTGGGCGCACTCTGAGAGTGCTTTGTAGTCTGCAGTGGGGCACATTTGGTGTCCCTATGCATAGCCCAGTTCAAACTGGTTGCAGGAGCACTCAGCCCCTGCTCTGGCGCGAAACTGGACAAAGGAAATGTAGACTCCCCTCTTTCCAAACCCTCCCATAGGTGGGTCCCCAGAGTTAGTCCAACCCCTTTCTTGGGTATTAGTAAGGAACCCCTGGCAACAGGACTTTAGATATCCCGGAAACATGCTTTTATGCAGGCCAGTGATACTGAGTTACTGAAGTTGCAACGAGCAGGCGGAAGTTGGTTGAGTATGTTATGTTATTTTATGGAGATTTTTAAAGCGCACGATTACCCGGAGGTGTCCTGGCTCTGGCTGCTTCTTGTGCCGCAGAGCTAGGAAAAAGGAGGATTATTTGTAAAAAAAAATCCAGGTCTTCAGCCCCTTCCTAAAAGCTAGAAGATTGGTGGTGTTTCTCCAGTGGAATAGGAGGCCGTTCCAGGCCTTGGCTGCACATAAGGAGAAGCTTCTGCCACCCCACTGGGCTTTTTTTATGGGTGGGACTACGGCCAGTTGAGCTTCTGATGATCTCAGAATTCTTGTCGGTCTATACCACTGAAACTGACGTTTTAAATGATCAGGTCCCCAACCTTGCAGAGCTTTAAAAACTATGCAAAGGGACTTAAACTGCACCCGGTTCCTCACCGGAAGCCAGTGCAATATTTTTTAATCTCTTTGGAAATTGGGGAGAATTTGGATGTGCCGTAAGATGTCTAGCCACTGCACTCTGAAGCAGCTGAAGTTTATACAAAAACCCAGTTTAAAACTGAAGTTTCTTTCATGGAACATTGCAGGCATCAAAAACAAATGGAATGCCCGGACTGGGAAACACTGGTAGATTCCTGTGATATTTGCATGCTCCAAGAAACCTGGGCTGTTGAGGAACACACCTGTCCGGGATTTGCATCCTACTACAACCCAGCCATTTCGAAAGGGCAGGGAAGACCAGAGGGAGGACTAATTATATGGATTGGGACCCATTTAGGATGTACCGTCTCACAAATAGAAGAAACTGGGCCAGACATTTTGGGCCTTATCCTGTCCTTTAACAAAGATCACAAAATAAAATTGATCAATGTGTATTCCAGGCCCAGGAAAAACGGGAAGGAGTCACCAACAATAGACCATCTTGACATAGTAATCTCAGGCGACTCTAAAGACGGTCTGATCCTTTTGGGTGGTGACCTAAATTGCCAGTATGAACCCCTAAAAGATTTTGTTGACTCCTGTGGTAGAGAAGAAGATGAGGTGTGGGCTATTCCAGAGATAATCTCAACCCCGATTAGGGCTTGGTCTTCTCTGGTGCTCGAAATCAAGGCCTTAACCTTGAAATATTCATTACGCGCCTGTAACGGTTGATGTAGCTCCGACTCGCCTGGTAAATACACCTTCAATAGGGTGGGCCACGCGTCGATATTGGACTATGTTTTAATTGAAACTAGAGGTTGGTCTTTCGTTACTGAAGTTACTATCCTACCTGGGTATGACAGCGATCATAATGCCCTGATAGCAACTCTTGAGCTTCCTTAAAGAACTGGACCAAGCGATTTAGATCAATGTGCTAGGGATGAGCTATTCCTCTCAAACAACAAAAGAAAGGTCAAGTGGGCGCAGATGGAAAATTGTCAAGTGAAGCTGGCTCTACTCTATGAAAGTATCATTCTGACTTAATGACCCTGTCAGATCTGGTGGACCATGGGGCCTTACCTGAAATCTACAGCAAATTAGGGGTCATCAATTATTCTGTCTGCTGTAAACTAAGAGAAGCATTTTATAGACACTGCCCGCGGGTCAAAAGGAACCAACACAAGGGTTCATGTTTTAATGGTAGCTGTAAACAGGCAAAGAAAACCCTCATAGAGGCTATAAAACTTAAATCCCAGAGTACCATCAAAACGGCTACGGACCAGTACAAGAAAAGCATTGCTTCTGCCAAGGTTGTCTGGGGAATAGATAAATGGGATAGGCTAATAACAGCCCTGGAATCCAAGGATCCAAGAACCTTTTGGAACATTGTTACGACCGGTAGTAGTGGGGGTCTGACTCCCGTGGATGTGAACATAGCGGCAGAGAGTTGGGTTTCCCACTACAAAGCCTTGTATTCTCCAATAGCAGACGACAGTGCTATGGAATCTAGCTCTCCTCTCATAGTGCTCACTGCTGATTTTGATTCACCACAAATCTCCCTGGCTGAAGTAGAAATTGTAATAAAAAAAATTCCTATAGGAAAAGCAGCAGGGCTTGACAATGTACCCGGAGAGTTATATAGCAATGAGCCTACAATGTGGGCCCCTTACCTGTGGCTGGTATTTAATGCCATTCTAAAAGGGATGAATATACCTGAATCATGGCTGGGGGGCTGAGGTAATCCCAGTATTTAAGAAGGGTTGCCCTCTTCAACCCTCCAACTATAGACCCATCAGTCCAATAGATATATCTCAAAAGGCCTTTGCAAGGATCATTCTTGATCGAGTCCAGACCTGGCTGGATGATAATATTATAATGTCCCATCTACAGGCTGGGTTTAAAACTAAAACTTCAACTATGGACCAGATATTTAGGCTCCAACTCCTTTATTGTAAATCAGTAGTATCGGAAGGGGGGAGCCTTTATCTGGTCTTTGTCGATCTGTGAAGTGCTTTTGACCTGGTTCCCAGGGAGACGTTGTGGAGAGTGTTGAGGGAATTGGGGATACCCCCATATCTCCTAGAGATCATCATTCAGCTCCATACAGGGAATTACGCCAAAATTAGATATGGGAAAGGGGGGATCTTACCGCTCTAATATCGGTAAATAGGGGAGTTAGACAAGGGTGCGTCTTGGACCCCACCTTATTTTTCATCTACATCAACAGTCTGGCACACGCCAATGTAAGAACATCGATGCCCCGAAGCTGGCTCGGGGCTGTGTGCCAGCGTTGATGTTCGCGGATGACACGCTACTCCTGTCTAAGTCCCCTAAGGGGCTACAGAGAATACTGGATGGATTTTCACTCTTTTGTAAGAATAGGGGGTTGGAAATAAACGTACAGAAAACCAAATATATGGATTTCAACCCCAAGAATTTGCTTTATCCCGGCCCCACCTGAATGGCTCACCCCTAGAGAGGGTTAGCGAATTTGAGTACCTGGGGGTCACCCTAAGTGAAAAAATGTCCTAGGGACCCCAGGTCACAAAGGCAAATCTTAAACTAACCCAAATCTCGGGGGGTCTGGCCAAAGTCTTCAGGGATACCCATCACAAACCTATGAGCTGCGTCTAGAGATTTACAAAACACAGGTGAGAAGTGAGATACTGTATGGTGCTGAGATGTGGGGCCACAGGTGAGAAGTGAGATCCTGTAAGGTGCTGAGATGTGGGGCCACTCAAACATAAATCCAAGGATGATCACCGAAAATACATTTCTCAGACAGATAGTAGGACTCCCGATACGTACCTGTCTGTTCCTCCTTCGCATGGACCTAGGAGTAAGACCAATCACCCAGGTTGTTGGATGTAGGCCACTTCTTTTTTGGCGAAGGATATGTGCCACCCCTGAACTTGCTGTATGTAGAGGTGAGCTTGAGTTTCCATGGCTTATGTATGTTAAAAACTGGTTGACTGCTCTAGGATTTTGTAAATAGTGGTAGAATCCCAGATCAGCCTGTGTAACTATTACTAGGATGGTCTTGATAAAGAGGTACTGGGATGTTCAAATGGACAAAATGTATCTCAATCCCAGGTCTGGTTCCAGGCTATCTATATTCCTAGATGTGAAATGTACATATATGCCGGAGTCTGTGCTTGACGTTATTTATCCAACCCTGGTCAGGAAACTTTATTTACAATTTTGCCATGGCTGTCTCCCGCTTAATGCATACACTAACCAGTGGGTACCCGGACAGGACCTGGGCTGCCCTGCTTGTCCAGCCAAGGAAGAGACTGACTTGCGTATGCTCTTTTTTTGCCGATGATACGGCAAATTACGTCCGAAAGAACTCATTAACCTGTGTAAGAACTTGGGCTCTGGGCACTGCAAGGAAGTCTACAGACTTTTAAGAACGAATACTGACTTGCATATTGTATTTGCGGTTTCCAGGTTTGTGTGTCGTATGTGGTGGGCAAGGATTTTTTTTTTAATGGAATAATTTTTAAACTATTTATTGTTACTTCTGTAAAATATGAAATTTTGGGGTTTTAACATTTTTAAATATCTGGAAAACTGTTTTATTCTTGTTGCTTCTTTAATGGCTTATGTCGAAATAAAGAATATTTGACTGACGGACTGACAAAAACTTTTGCTGAATATTTAGATATAAGCTGTTGCAGTAGTCCAGCTTCGATAAAACCGAAGCTGTGACCACTGTTTTCGGCACCCCAGCGGAAGAAGCCGCACTACCTTCTTGACAGTTCTCAGGACATGCATTGTTTTTGAAACTACTGCATTGACCTGGGCTCCAAGGGACAATTTCTCATCCAACAAAACTCCCAGATTTGTCACCTTTTTAGAGGATGAATCGAGTGATCCCAAAGAGGCCGGCCACCAGTTGGGAGTCCAGAAATAAGGGTCATTCCCGAACAACATCACTTTGGTTTTATCCAAATTCAATTTTAGGCAGTTTTCTGCCATCCATCTTCCCACTGCTTCCATGCAGGTTGAAAACAATTATCTATGCCCAGTTCTTGGCTGTAATAGAGACACCACAATTTGTGTGTCATCCGCATAAGATGTGATCCCAAATCCAAAAGCACTGATAACAGGTGCCAGAGATGAGACATACACATTAAAGAGTGTTGGGCTCAAAGATGACCCCTGCGGCACACCGCACGGCAGTGTGAAGAGTTTTTACTGAAATTTCCCAAGGGAAACAATCTGACCTCTGTCTGATAGAAAGGACTTGAGCAGATCTTAGGCTTTACCCCGTCCTCCGCATTCCCTGAGACGGTCCCTCAGAATCTCTTGATGGACCGTATCAAATGCGGCGGATAGATCCAGTCGGTTCAGAACGGCCCTACCTCCCAGATCCCCTGCTACTCTGATCTCTTCCGTAGCCTTGATGAGAGCCAACTCTGTGCTGTGTCCTTCTCTAAAACCATATTGGGATCGGTCCAAAGCTTGGACTTCCTCCAAAAAAGCACTGAGTTGACGATTCATAGCTTTCTCAACCATTTTAGCAGGGAGAGGAAGACAAGAGTTCAGGCGAAAATCGGTATGGTCATTAGGATCCAGGCTTGGCTTCTTTAAAAGGGTGAGTATTGAGGCCACCTTCCACAGCTTAGGAAACTGTCCAGTTTCAAACATACCATTAAAAATGGCTGCACGAGAAAAGGCAATTGGACTAGGTGCCAATTTTGTGATTATTACTGGAAAAGGGTCGAAAGGTGAACCCGATTTAGCTCCTGTTAGGAGCTCAAGAGTGTCTTGCACAGTCAGTGGTCTAAATTTGTTCAAGGCATGGGGGGAGAATGTCGTGCATTCAGAAGCCTCCTTCGCCGTATTTAAACCATCATCATTAGATCCACTAAAGACTGAAAATATGCTCACCACTTCATTAAGGAAGAATTTGGCAATCTCCTCACATAGGTCTAGACTAGGTTGGACAGTAGCTGGCTGCAGGGAAGCTAATTTGGAGACCATTCGGAAGAGCTCTTTGGGCGAATTCTTTGCCAATTCGATTTGGGTTGAATAAAATGTTTGTACTGCGGAGAAGATGGCTTGTTTATAAATTTGAAGGCTAGATTTATGCAATTTCTTCTCTGCATCCATGTAGCTAGCCCTCCAATTACGTTCAAGGCGTTTACAATTACATTTAAGAATTTGTATCTCCTCTGTATTCCATGGAGCAGAGGGATGTAGTCTTTTCAGGAGGATAGTTTTAAGTGGAGCTAACTCATCACACACCTGTGAAAACCATTTGGTAAAGGAGGCAGAAGCCTCCTCTACCCCGTCCGGTAAATGACCTCCCGTGGAAGTTAGGAGCTCCTGAAAGGCAGTCCCGTCGACTCTATTCCAGGCTCGAGTCTCTATCAGTCCTTTGTGATAGCTACTCCTTGTATGTTGATCCACCACACTTAGATCAAATTAAACAGCAGCGTGGTTGGACCACACAAGTGGTGGTACGCCTGTACACAACAACACTAGATGGTT
>NW_028243930.1:0-1000 GCF_964263255.1 Lissotriton vulgaris | reverse complement strand
AAAGAATCAATCACACTTCCATTTCCTCAACTATACAGTTATACACACAACACCTTACTTATTCAAACATATACTAACACATACTTACTCTCTTATACAATCACTGATACAAGTACACAATGATCCATACAGCCACTCAAACATTCACTGGCTCTCATGTATAGTCATTTATATATGCCAACCCCCACATGCACTGTGTTTTACATATGTACTTACTTGGACATGTAGCACTGAGATATCCATTCACTCACCAACACACCTATGCACACAGTCAACCGCCCATATAGCTGTTTCCACATGCACTCTTGAACTCATACACCTAGTGAATAAACTGCTAACACATCTATGCACAGAGTCAAACACCTCCCAGCCACCCACACACAAACTCCGTCTCCCATTTAAATACTTGGGCAACCAATCAATAACCCATATAGCCACTCATATAGCTACTGATCAACACATGCAGCAGCTTACACAACAACAGACATACTGATGCACACATCCAGACAGTTTAGTCACTAACCCATGCATTTAGTAAGACACATTTAATCACTCACTCATACAGTTAGTCACGCACCTACTAAATCCTTCATACAGACACTTATACATCCACTCATTCTTCAATATGTAAAAAATATTTAAACTTTACAGAAACACACAGTCACTGGATGAGGTCATCAGTGATGTCATCAGTGATGTTAAATGAGATGTCATCAGTGATGTCATCAGTGATGTCATTAGAGATGTCACCAGTGATGTCACTGACTATGTCATGAATGATGTAATATGTGACATCATCAGCAGTGGGTTACAGGTGTGCGAACTATAGTTAGTACAACTAACTATATAGGAGCAATTTCAATGGTTTTTTAAATGCTAATTCCTAAATATATAAGGCCTGAAACCTATGTTTTTTTAAGTGAATATATATATGTGTATATATGATTATATCAAGGCCTGTCCATCCTTGTTATTGGTAGCAGTGTGGGAAAACAAGGAG